>NC_084663.1:13054846-13357877 GCF_028389875.1 Rhea pennata
GACAACAAACCCTCCATATAATCTTCCATTGTATAGTTTAAAAAAAATCATGTCTGGACTACACTGAAAGGAGTAGGAAAAATAGGAAATGTTAACAAAAGTTATATTTCTGGATCCAGCTTAATTATATTTTCTGCAAGTTTCCTCAGAAAACAAACAGTACTGCCATTGTCTTCCTGTATTATGTTTGTAAGCAGGCGAACTTTCATTTTTGTCTCACTGTATGAGTCTGAATATTGGTCTAATTCATTTTATTTTTTTAAATAAAAGTAATGATCCCTTTACTTAATCTAATTTTAAGAACTGCATTGTATACTGTGCCTACAGTAACTGAGGTCATCTCATATTGTCACTATTTTTTCTTCTCTTTCTAGGTGATGTCATTGTCTATATTAATGAAGTTTGTGTCCTTGGACATACTCACGCAGATGTAGTCAAACTCTTCCAGTCTGTTCCTATCGGTCAGAGTGTCAACTTGGTGCTATGTCGTGGATACCCTTTGCCCTTTGATCCTGAAGATCCTGCCAACAGCATGGTGCCACCCCTTGCAGTAATGGAGAGGCCTCCGGTAGTGGTAAATGGAAGACATAACTATGAAACTTATTTGGAATACATTTCTAGGACTTCTCAGTCTGTTCCAGATGTAACAGATCAACCACCACACTCCTTGCAGTCCATTCCAGCAGATAGTCAGCTTGATAGCACATTCCCACCACCTGCCCATGATGATAATGTATCAATGGCTTCTTCTGGGGCCACACAAGCTGAACTCATGACCTTAACCATTGTGAAAGGGGCCCAGGGCTTTGGCTTCACTATAGCAGACAGTCCTACAGGACAGAGGGTGAAGCAAATTCTAGACATTCAGGGATGTCCTGGTTTGTGTGAAGGTGACCTCATTGTTGAGATCAACCAGCAGAATGTACAGAACCTGAGCCATGCAGAAGTAGTGGATATACTTAAAGAATGTCCTGTTGGAAGTGAAACTTCTTTGATTATCCATAGAGGAGGTAAGTTTGGAAAGTCTGTACAATTATGAAAATGTATGTAAAAGGTTCTAAACCATAAGTCCTACATATGCTCACTACATCCTTGTGTACTAGATTGGAAATTAATTTTGCATTTTGGGAGGTGACACTATTGGTTCTGGAAAAGTGTATCTGCAATTAAGTATCCTAGCCAAAATGTAACGGTTTATTATATATTCTTTTTTGTATTTTGAGTGTCAACATTCCCAATTCTGTGTAAGTGTAAAACCAATTAGAATATTTCAGGGCCTTTCAGCTCTCAATAGTTTGTATGATATTTGTAGCAAATTTGTGTAGTCTCAATCTAGTATTGCAAGGTTAAAATATAACTGAATATTTGAATAATTAAGGTAGGTCAAAATCAGAACAGTCTATCAGCTCTTTACAAGATTACTGGTTTTGATAAGCCATTTTACCTCTCCCTTTTCTTTCATTTTGAAAGCGTGGTGGAACTAGATTTTTTTTGCTTCTTTCTTGAGAGCAGAGATCCATAGTATATTTTTCTCTATCTTTAAAAAAGTTTTAAAATAGTTTATTACAACTTCATTTTCTTTTCATTTCTTTAATTAAAGATCATAGTTCCTCTAAAGTCTTTTATGTGTGACTGAACGGTACTCTGCACTTCAGGAAAAAAAAAAGATCTTATACAAAAATACTTACTACTTTTCTTTTGAAGACTAGAGATAAAAAGTAGATCTTCAGGTTGTTTATGCCAGATGTTTGTCGTTAGAAAACCTGCAATGCCTTAGAACAAACCAAGGCAAAGAAATTTGCTAACATTTAAAAATAGTAATAAAAATTAGATGATTCGAATATCTGTAAATATAGATAATTAAAAAGGGTTTTTTCATAGTTGAATGCAAAAGAATGATTCATAGCAGGCAGAATCTGGCATTTCTTTGTAATGAAAGGAGTTAAGAGTGATGAGTAAAGGTCAGTTGGTGTCATGGTAATATATGAAGTTGTGTTGCAGAGGAGTTATATTAGTTAAATCTGCTTTTATTTTACAACTGTTAAAAATATAGAAGAGTGAGGTAAACAATATTTTTTTTCTGAAGATGTTGACAGATAAGGGAAGAGAACTGCATGGCAATAAGGAGTATAAAGGGGATTAGAAGTGTTAATGTTACCCCAAAAGATGGAATTTTATTTTGAAAAATTCAAGCTAATCCCCCTCTAAGGAAAATAATTCAGAACACCACAATCTTCAGAGAGAAGTGGAGTGTGAAATCCGATATACTGAACAAGTCTGAGTGATAATAGACAGCAAAATAGATATTATAGCTGGACAGTAGCAAAAAAAATATCCTGAAGCAGCAACACACTTGAGCCTTTGGATGTAATTCCACTCAGTCAATAGAATTTCTTCTAACAGCTTAGATTCAAAACATAAGCATATGTTAGAGCAAAACATAATATTTTAACAAGTTACTGTACATTAATTGAGCTGTGGTTACTTTCTAAAAATCACTATTGCAAATAGGAGGTACTGTACTTAGCTCAACCCTCAGAAAAGCAGTATAAGGTTACACTGTCTTACATTTTGTCAGGCCAGACATGGAGACACAGACAGTTACCACGGTTCAGCTAACACAAAATGCTGTGTCCAAATGTAGTAACTCGTTCAGTGAGTCTTAGCCTTCTGTTGCTGGGGTTTTTGTTCTTTTTGGACAATATGCAGAAGAGAAAGAGAACATACTTCTTTCTCAGCAAAACAATGACTAAGACTAGAGCAACTGTTTGGAAATACTAGGAAGTGATGAAAACTTAGAAGAATACGATTATCAGAGCTGTAAAAGAAATTTCAGTAGTTATAATGGGATGACTGCACAAATGAAATTTTAAGTTTATGATCAAAAAATTTTGGGTATCAGAAATAATTCAGAATAACCAGAATATTTTTTCCTAATACATTTTCTTATTCTTTATTAGTCTCTAAGATGGTCTCAATAAAGAAAAAGTGGAAGTCCATCTTGTTTGAATGATTCAGTGCTAAACAATGAAAAAAATATATTGTATGAGACAAACTTGCTCTACCCTGAAGATGGCTAAATCATAGCTTAACAGAAATATGAGAACTGTCCTTTCACAAATTCATAGGATCAGGGAATTCCTGTGACCAAATATACATCTACAATATCTATGCTAGTCTTCATGTCTCCTTTTACAATCATTCAAGAGAAATAGGCATTTCTTGGGTGTAATTCATATCATTCCATTGTGGATGTTTAAAATAAATCAATTAAAAGCACTTGTTTTGTATGACTGACCATAAAGAGAATTGAAGATGGCTAACTCAGATGCCAATGTCTATAACATATCCCACAACCTGTGACTAAGAAACAAATGTTATGCTTTGATCATGTAAGATAACCTGAATACAAAACAAAATTCTAGTATCTAGAGAAACCTGCTATGATTCTAAAATATTTAATCTGTGACACTGATGAAGCAAGGCAAACCTTCTCGTCACTCATGGAGCCAATTTTTATTTTGTTCCTTTGGATGTAAGTTGAATAATACCATCATTTTCCATCATTACCCTGTGCATCCAGTCTTTAGCATCTCATTTTTAAGATTAAGAACAATGTAGTATTCCTACTTGTGGACGAGGGAGGTTGTGTTTGCATAAGGTCTCCTATGCAACTTGCTGTAGGTGACCCTGCCTGAGCAAGAGGGTAGAACTAGATGATCTGCAGAGGTCCCTTCCAACCTCAACTGTTCTGTGATTCTGTGAAGGTCATGTGTTGCCCTGTAATGTGTAATGTCACTAATATAAATATGACCTGACTGCATAATTCACTGTGACAAATCCGTTTTGTAAGTAACTTAATTTCTCTTGCTCATCCAGCAATCTCATCTACATTGCAAACACAAACAGATCAACATTGGCTGAGATATAGTCTTGCTACAGGAAAAGAAAGCATCTTATGCAGGAAGAAATACTGTCGTACATAATAGCATGGGATGGCATTTAAAAATCATTTTCCCTCACATTTAGGAGGTCAACAGCACAGGTATTCAGGGGAAATAAAAGTCTGTGTTTCAAAAAGATGAAGGGAATGACAGTACTCATATTTGAAGAGGCTGCAAGAGGGAACATCTGAACCAACAGGAAAGAGGCATTTGTCAGGGGATGCAATTCAATGCCTGACCAGCTGGAGGAAGTCCCACTGAATTGATATGGTACTCATCTTAAAATTTCTAAAGCTGCAACAGTAATTTACCTGCTTGTTTGATGCTTCTAATTCTTGGCTATGCCATATATCCAGAAAAAAAATAGGGAAATGATACATGTATATTTAGCAAAAGACAAATCAGTATTTGCTTATATGAAGGCTAGAATACTTTACCGCAGGAGCGCTTAGGATCTTCTTTCTGTTTGTTGTCAGAATCTTTGCTGAATACACATGCATTGCTTGGTTCAGTTTCTTTGCACTGTTCTTGGCTGACCAGACATCTATATAATTTTAGCTGACTTCTATAAGCTGAAAGAAGTATTCATCTTGCAAATAATAAGAGAAAAGGAAAAGATGGGGAGAAGGTTTTAGCCAGTAAGAAAAAAGAAAAGAAGAGGAAAAAAAATGAGAGTGTTTTGATACCCGGGTAGATTTACCCCTTTCCAGCCTTGCTTCAGCCTCTGCTTTTAATTCTCAGCCTCTGCAGCAGTCTGCAATGAGTATAGGCTCATGGAATAGTTTGGAAGAGCTATTGATGTTTATAAATGTGAATAGACTAGAGCAGAAGTTCTGCAGCAGTCCAGAACTGCTGAATAAAGCACTAAGATGTCCTCATTGGAAGAGATTGAAGCAATACTTACCAAATTTATGCAGAACAAAATCTTCCCTAGTTAGGCTGTTAAAAATTGGTTTGGGCATGTTCTATTAAATGATCCATCCACTCACCTGACATATGCCACCTCTTTTAGGAGGTATTTTTGAAATGCATGAATCTATAGAAATCAGCACACCCCACAAGGTGTTTCTTTCTAAAAAGAAATGAATGTTGAAAAGGTGTAACAACATAAGAATATATCTGAAAAAATGTAGTTAAGGAAATCTCAAGACAACACAGGGTATGAGGCTATGATGTCTCCTAAACAAACACTATGAGAAAAATATTAAAAGCTTGACAAAGTTCCTGCATCAGATGGCTGCTTTTTAATGGAGAAATCCAAATGAACTGTGAGAAACTGAAACTATTAGTACTAAACAGGGCCAGAGAACTGGCACACTGTCCATATTGCTTAACTGTTAGCACATTCCTGGCATACAACTGGAATGGGCCAACAGCCACTTTCACCCCAACATGGCTGGAACACAGCTGTGTAGATGTAAGCAGTGAGAATAAAGGGACGGCCAGGAAACTTTCTCAGATTTTGTACAGACCACAGCAGAAGTTTATAGCTCCGTAAGACTGTTAACAGATACCAGAAGATCACACGAAGCATCAACACTTCCCAACAAAGACACCAATTTCAAAGAAAATATCTCTGCATGTTGTAGTGAATAAGCTTACTCCCTCAAACTTAGCAACTTCAATGGAAGGCATACTACATTCTGAGTGCCTTTTCCCTGGACTGATTCAGTCTCAGCTTTAGCTCTGCAACACAGAAATGAAATGTCTGTTTTTTGCCCAGGCTTGCTATAAGATACCTTTTGGTTCCTGTGGTCAGGAAAACTGATACTTGCTTTTCTTCTAGTACTTCTCACTCCTGAGAATACTGTACAAGTTAAAGGTGAGATGGCACCATCATCCTGCTAATGCTAGTCTGGCCCAGGCAGTTCTGATTCCAGCATCTCATCAGCCTTCCACTGGGGTCTCTTTAGCTTTTACTGTTCCTGCATTCTTCATTCAAAATTTTGGGAGAGTGCCTGGTGCAACCCAGAGACCCTGTATCGTGGCTTGCTCATCCCCAGTTTAGGACTTGTCAACAGTACTGAGGGTTTGAAGAGATTAAATAATGAAGTGGATTAGGTTTAGGGTTTGGAGTTTATGGAGGTTTTCTATTATCCTGAACTGTCATTTGTTCTTCAAAGAAGAATTCACTGGACCAGGCAAGGTTTGTTTGGCTGCCATTTCTGCCACAGTCCTCTCGTTGAGGGCTCCCTGCTCCTTTCCTCCTCAGCATCCCTGAGTCATTGGTGAAACTTTTCCTTCCAGTCAATAACCTAGCTCCCTAAAGGAACCCAGTCCTGTTTTTGTTGCTTCATATGGGTACTCTATTTGGATTAATAGCAGTTCATTAAGGTATGTTTCATCTGACAAGCAATATTTGGAGATGCAAATAGCTCAATATGCAATTGAGCTCTGATAGCTCAATTCTTCCCGTGCAGTCTCCTCTCCAGACAGTTAGTCTAAGTGTACATTTGCTGTTGATCTCTTTGATCATTTCTTCTGAAAGTTTTGATGTCAAGAGGAACTGAGATCTGTTTGGCATCATCTGCCCTTTTATCCTTGCCAAGTTCTTCAGTGGTACCTGTATCTCATGTTTTGGTTAAGGGTATACTTGATCCCACATTCTGCAGAATATGCATGTGAACAATATACCTAGAAGAAAACGATGCAAACTTCTTCTGTCCAACAAGCCACACTAAAACATCCTCTTTCAATTTTTTCTTCTGATTTATAACCGTATTTTGCCTTGAAACCCCTCTGTGAGGTGCTCTGTTGTTTCTAGGTGTGTCTGCTTTAATAAACGATGGAAAATATAAAGGTTCATAGCTAACCTTTTCCCTTTCCATCTCAAAATTATGAGCTTTTATATATCATCATAAATTCAACAATTTCCTCAGCACGAGTTCTCTTTAAAAGTGTCCCTCTCATGCTGACTTGATTTTTTTTTCATTTTTGTGCTCAATTTTGTTGCTGTTCCTTAGGTAGTAATGTCACAAATATTTCATGATCAAAAATATAGTTGGGCATGCTACATTGTGCACTTCATTGACTTTGCTATTAGATGTCATATTCCCCTTCTTTCCCCCAGCCTTAACCACTAGTCCCTTCTCACCTTTCCTACATAGAAATCAGTTTGTGCAAGATATTTTCAAAACAGTCTTAGGAAAGATAGGGGGCAGTTGTCTTTCCTATATTAATTCCAGAAATAAAATCTTTGAAAGATTTTTAGAAAATAATGTTACCATGCCAGAAATACTGATTTGCTGTTTTATTAGCATAACCCTGGAAGCACTGCTTTCCAGATTCAACTTTAGAAGGCATATCTTGCCTCACAGAGCGTCATATTTTTAGCTGTGGGAACATTTACTCTCCTAATAACCTTCACATAATTTACATCATTTTGTCCTACACATTGATTTGGTTTTATGCTTTGGATTAACTTGAAATAATTTTTAAGCATCTTGTTGTTGTCCTCTGACAATCAGTCTATTTTGATAAACATTTTTTAATTTATAGCAGGTAAAATAAAAAAAATAGTTACATCTGTAGCCTAGTTTATTAAAAGAGACGATCTAAGTCTTGTTAGTAAGAGAAATGGTAACATCTCGGTATCACAGAATGATTAATTTGAACAGAGGTAATCATGGCAGGAGACCAGTTGCCCTAAAATTTGCACTAATGAGACTTTCATATCTTTTCTTGTGTAGCCCTGATTAGCAGTGAAACAGTGTGCAATTGCTTCCATATTTCTGAATAAGAGAAGATGAAACAATAGACCTCTGTAATGAATATGGATTCCTGAAAAATAGACATTAATAATAGTTAGTAGCTATTACACTGTATTAAAGGAAGTAGTATTAATTGCATGGCATTTCAAAGTGGTAGTGTTATGGTTTTGCTGCTTTTTTCCTATTAACATTTGTGCACTATGTGGTACATTTGTGGATAATTTTGCAACGCATTAGATAAATCTTTTTTACATATATTGCATAGAAGGTTTTTAATAACTATTAGCAAGCATTTTGTTACAAAAGTACTTGTATTACTGGTGAAACTGTTTTCTAATGTAGGCTCCTATGGTCTGTATTAAATTTGAACAGTGCTTCCATTAAAGACTTATGAGAACACTTATCCTAGGGATGTATGTTCCTAGCTCTTTTTGGCATTAAGATGAGCTATAGGTCTCTTTGGAAGACATTTTAGTAAAAAGAAATATGTTTGTAGATGTAGATCCTCATCTTGGCACTTTCATGTTTAAAGAGCTAACTGCCTTTGCAATTATGCCGTGAAATGTTTATGCCCAAGAAGAGTGTATTATCAGACATTATCACTATTAGAGCTACACAGAGACTTGCCATGCATCCAGCTTTGTGCAGAGCTGCAGGAGCTCTGCCTTCAGGACAGGCAGCTAGCTCACTCTGGTGACGAATGGAGCACACGTGAGCACCTGGTAGCTGCCGCCTGTGTCCCGGCTAGAGCGGACGCTGCACTGCAGCCCTGATTCGGTCTTACTGATACTAGTGAAGGGGTTAATGCCAATTGGTGAAGAGCTTTTTTGAGAAAACAGAGCTTGGGTTGACTACGCTGGAATTTGGTCAGGCCAGAGAAGCCTTTCTTCTCTTCTTGCAAAATGTTTTATCAGAAAACTAATCAGATTGTCTTGTTCTGTATGTCTTGGCTAAAAATGGTGCCTTTTGTAGTCAGATACTTCCTAAGCACTGTACTCAGACATGGGAGAGCCTGCAGAAATACTGCTGCATGAAGAAACTCAATTTTGTTCCTAGCTGCCCACAGTGTAGTCTCTGATTGAATCTAGCCTTCCTCAGAGGAGATCTGAGAGATCTCGGCCTAAAGGAGGGAGAGCTAAAGAGCACTGGACTCTGAAAAATTACCAACTTATGCTTGTGTTCTGAGGCATGTCTAAAGTTTAGTCTAAATGTGTTGAACAATGTTTCTGTTGGTTCAGTATTATGTAACGTCCTATTAAATGACATTTGTTGGGTTTCCAAATCTGTTGTCAACGTACATTGTGTAGACATTGTGACATGGTGATTTGTAATATAGTGCAATATTTTATAGCAATAAAGTAAGCTAATACACTAAGAAACAAGTGAGTACATTATCTGTTGTGCTACAGATATGAGACACAGCACTGCGGAGATGGGAAGGTGTGATTTTCAGGTGCTTGCTAAACCATTTAGAATAGCTACAAAGCTCTCCTGGCTCCTACAATTTACCTATCATCAAGCCAAAATGCAGGAACTAAATTAGTCTTCTAGATGAGATATTTATCCCTGTATAATGCTTTAAACATCTTGTTTGACATTCTTAAAAAGAAAGGAAGGCTTTAACAATGGCTCTACTTGCCATCTATGAGTAATGTTGAACCTTTTTATTTTTTATAAACCAAGAACATACATTCATTAAATGCAACACTGACCTTCTCAGAAAGCCTTTGGGTGACTCATAATTCAAACAGAGTCAAAAAACAATGCCAGGGTACATACACCTCCGCTGTGTCACCTTCAGGTTACAGTACAAGAAAGACAGGGAAGCCAAAACTCTCAGGCACAGACTGTGAACATTGACTTCCAATTGTGTCAAAACTTATTTCTAAAATAAATAAATTGCTTTCCAAAGCCAAATTTGTCATAGCTCAGAACAGTGTATAAGTAGTGCACTGTGCAGTTCTCCCATTTGGTAAATGAGAAAAATCTTGACTTTGATTTATTTTGTAGCTTTTATTGCCATGAGCTTAGAGAAGACAGACTTTTTTTTGTACACATACTTAAGGTCATCTTTTTTTCAAGTTTATATTTCAATTAAGGGCAAATTATTTTTAATGGTTATTTTAGAATAGCTTTTATCTTATGTAAGCAAGTTTTTTTGCATTTTTTGTGTTCTAGATAAATGGAGAAGTTTTAAAGATCCGGTGATAATTAGAAAAAGATTATATGCAAGAATAAAATCAAAGGCTCAACCCCTCTGTGTGATAAAATATTTTAACCGTCTTTAAATTCTATTATTTCATTTTATCAATTGATTTCCATTTCCAGAATGAATTGTTTTTCTCCCAGCAGACAAGTTTACTAGTATTTTAAAAGTAGAAATAATATTGATAATAATAGTAGAGTTTTTCATAAAGAATAAAAAATACATTAAATAATACTTCAGGGATTACTTAGTATCTTAGAGTTTTGCTTATTGTGTGAAATACCACAGTATTATCATATATTTTAACAGCTTAAATAAATACATTTGTCAGTACGAAGTCAACATCTTTTTCTTACTATTCCTGTGAATTTTTTTCTGTATTTTAAAGTATTTGTTCTAAATATTATTTTTAGGCATCTAGGCCAAATAGTACCTCTCTATCTCAGTATAAATACTACCATATCTCTTAAAGTAGCTCAGAGGCAATCTTAATCTGCTCCTTAAAGAAAGAGAAATGAACTGTAGGGAAAATTGCTCCTTTTTATTTTCTAAATATGATCCTGCTGGCATAGTATGTTAGAAGACTCAGATGATCTTTTGCATAGCTTTTAAGTCTCATGCTATTTAACACATAATGTTCTCAGCAATAAATATCAGCAGTTGCTAAAAGTAGATAAGAAAATTCTAACAGATAAATTCTACTGTGCAACCAAACCAAAGGATGATCAATGGGAGGTCCTAGAGCAGTCTGGAAAGGAGTCTAAGGAGAAGAAAAGTCTGCGGGGCTTTGATCTGGGCCGGTGAGAGTCAAAAGATGAGGCAGAGCCAAAGATAGTCATCCCCATTCAGTTTCTGCCACTTCTTCACTAGCTTTTTCCGTGCTTTACCCAACTGTTTCCTCAACCTGTACCTTTATTTGAACCTCTCTGTCATTCTGGCTCCACTTTCCTTCATTCCAGCAGTTCAGAGAAGTCATTATTTTTGAGAGTAGCCCAGTCTTTGAACTTAGCCTTGTTTTGAGCAGGAGGTTAGTCCGGATGAACTCCGATTGTTTCTTCTGATCTAAACATATCTATTATTCTGTGATTATTCTTCTTTTGCATATTTAGCAGCCCAATGGGCCAAAAGAGAGGGTCTCTGACTGAGTATATGAAGTCACCGTCATGATAGTTATAAATTTTTTCCACACTGCTTCTCAGAGGAAAAAGATGGAACTGCAACATCTTGTTTGCAGTCCAGACCAACACATGTCTCAAAGGCTGGGTTTCAAGCAGGTGTGAGAGAAGTTTCGTCTCCCTGGCCTTTGACAAGCCATTGACTTGACTAATGGTACTAAGCATATGGCCTGTTTGTGAATGCATTAGGATCACATAGCTTTTAGAGGAATAAATCAATGTAGAGGTAAAAAGAATTTATTTAATCTTGTCTTATTATTACACCATATTAAATATTTATATATATAACATACACATATGTATGTTTTTATGCATGACAGTTCTTGGAAATCACTGCAAGCAGAAAAAATGAAGAATGCCTTTTAATTTCAGCTTGCCAGATATGTTCACTGAGATTACATAAAAAACTCACACTATCATTGAAAAATAATGCATAGTGTTTATTCATTTATTATATAGTATTCCTGATAGGTCTCAACGGTTTATGGGGATGACTCTAATCATTAACTACAGTGATTATTTCCATTAAGGTCAATCTTAATTAGAAAGAAAGTTATCTTGTAATTTTGTTATTGTATGCCATTCTTTTAATTTTATCAAGCCCTTTTTCGTAAAGAAATCACATTAGGAAATATTGCTGTAGAAGAAGAAGCATCCATATACAGTTCCAGTCAAAATGTACCTTTTTAGACAGTCATAATGATTTATTCTGAATGTACATAGTCTATCTTCAAACACACATAGCCAGGTTCACTTCAGCTGCTGCTAGGAGTGACCATATGTAGGCAGCCACAGTGCATCCTTCTACATCTGAGGTAGCAAATGGGATTTCCTATACAATAGAGAAAACAAGCACCTTTACAATACTATTCGTCTACTGCAGACATTTAAAATAGCTCAGATGAACAGTATTCTAAAAGTGCCTGTTCCTCTCTGCTGATTATAAAAGCATTCAAAAGCTCACATACGGAAGTTTTATGTTTACGTTTGATCAGACAGGTCTCACCTTAATTGTATAAAAGTTACATTTCTAGCCCATACCAGTCATAATAGTTCCCTCTGTACTCAGTGGTGGAAAATAAGCATCTCTAGAGGTGTCCTATGATTTACTTCAGTCATTTGCCTCCTTCTCCTAGGATGCCCATCATGCTCCATTGACTATAGGGAAGTCTGGCTGATGAGCTTAGCGCCACTGACTAGCTAGGCAGCCAAAGCTACACAAGATAAGTCCTGCTCATATACTGAAGGAATACATAGAAAAATAGAAGGCATTTTTCAAAAACAGTCTTATCACAGAAGTTAGAATTTGTCTCATGTGCTAGAGCTAAACCTTGAATGCTGTTTATGCTACCATAAAAAGTGATTTGGCTCCTTATAAAAGGGTTGTTATTAATATGGGTTTACATAAAGTAGGTTCTTTCAAATTTTATCTATATATATATATATATATATATATTTAAGGGGGTTACAAACTTGATTGTAAAATGTAATTGGTTTGATATAAGGACTTTCGTAAGGCTTTACTTGCAACACCCCCACTTCTTATTTAAAAACAGAAAGAAGTAAAATAAGTATGGCACACACTGAATGGAAAATTGGGTAACTGATTGGCTTGAAAATATAATTATAAGCAGCAAATCAGTGAGGGAATATATTTTTAATGAGGGTAAGTTGTTGGCTTCTGTCTATGTAACACTTTTTATGAAGTTCCTGGGCAAAACATAAAATCAATACTGATAAAGTTTGTAGATGGCAGAGAGACTGGTAGAGTGGATGACATGTTACTGATAAAGAACAACGCAGAATGCTTAGTATAATAAGCATTAGCAAACAGGTCATGTGGCCAGCGTAAATTCCTGAAACAGAGAACACAAAATATAGTCCAAACTTGCCAAAGCAGTTATGAAACATTATGGATAATCAACTGAACAAGGTATCACAATGAAAAAGTTAAATTCAGAGTAATTTCTTAGAGTATGACTTGTTGTTTATTTTTTATCAGCAAGATGCCATTGGTAAGGTATTTTGTTGCATTTAGCACTTAATATGAATGTTAACAAAACCAATGAGACTCTCTTCCAGATCATTTTTGCCTGCTCTTTAAGGCCACTCTTTCCATCTTTTTTCCATTTTCCATGTTTATTTCAAAATGAATATGTGATACTTCATTATCCCATGTGGAGATCAAGCCTGTTGCAGGAATCTTATCTTTAACTAGAGTTTCTATTATTGTTAGTGATGAGCTGAAACTTGGAATTTCTCTAGACTATTTCATACAACTATTTATTAGCAAAAAGGACTGGTTAGTTCAATCACTCATGTGCAAGGTAGATGGGAAGGAGGTTGCTGTAACACCAAGGTCCTGTTATATGTGTAATTTATGGTGCGAGTGTTTAAACATGTCTCTTGAAAAATTATATCCTGTGAGCTGTCATGCAAGTATTTGTTCACACAAAGCCTATGGAAATGGGAGAAAAGGACCCAGCTTGGGAAAAGTGGTCTAAAATGGAATGGAAGGGATAAAAAACAGATGGTGCAGAATTAGAGATTTAGGAAAGATGTTTTGGTCATGTCAGCAGTTCTTGAAATTCATATTCTAGAATGAGATTCCTTTTTTAACCAGAGAGGAAGTACATTTCCCAAGCTGTGAGGCTCACGGTACTGGAATCTGTTGCCTATAAAACTGCTTGAAGGTCATTTATGGTTAATGTGAGAAAATATTTACTTAAAACAGCTAGAACTGTCCTCTTTGTCAAGTAGAGAATGACAGGGTGATGGCAGCAGCTGTTTGATTTCTTCCAAGTATATATGCTACATTCCTCTAAGAAGTGCTTGGGTCAGGCAGGTCCTCCAGGAGTGAAGGCAGATCGCTCCTACCTGAGATCCCACTCATGCAGAGACGTTTCCAGGGACTGCAGAATTTGTCAGAGGAGAAAAGAAATCATGGTAAAGAGCTGGAGATCTGCAGCTTACTCAAGGCACCTGCTGAGAGGAGCAGAGAGATGGGCCTCAGTGGGGATGAAAATCTTCTGGAGACTGGGAGAGGCTGTACAGAGTTGGTTGTAACTCAAGTCATTGATTTGACTGGAAACTAGGACCTAGCATGTAAGGACATAGAGAGCAGAGCAAGCCATTTAGAAACTCCTTTCACTTCTATATTCTTTACCCCCAAATCATTCTTCATTTTCTCTCTTGAAAAAGTTAAGTATTTTAGTTTTATTATAATAAAGCCTTGTGATGGGGGAGGGTTGTTTGGTTAGTAGCTGTTGATGTTTTATTTAAAAGCCTTTGGAGCTTTCTGTGAGATGAGTTCTAGGCAGGTCCAGCTTAAATCTTTGGCCAGCCTGGCATTCCGTGTCAGCTGAGAAGTAAGCAAAGAATCAAAACCGGTTACAATGCCAAGAATAAAAAGTAGTTTCTTCATCAACATATGGCACAAGTGGCACATTCTGCATCACAGATCAAAGTCCAGAATGCTGCATGTAAGGACTGGTGGCGCTGCTTCTTCTGAGAAATAGCTCCAAGATCACTTTGTTGCTATTTAAATTATTAAATCTCTGTTAGTATAGAAGAAATGTATAGAAATTCCAAAGATTTCAGAGATTATTACAAAAAGGGGAAAATATACCAATTTTACAATTTAGGGTGATAAAACATAAAGATAGTATGCATTGTGGCAATTCAGTAGTTGAAAATGAACCCCCAAATAGGAAATATACTGCTACTCCTTTTCCAAAGCTTTCTCTTTGCTATTTAAATCTACAAGGCTATGTTTGGAAATATATACAGATCTCAAAGCATAGTACAAATAGAAATAATAGTTGTTTAGAATGCAATATAATATGTAGGAAAACATGCATTTGGGAATTCTATATTGAAAATGATTTTGCAGATTAAGCCCAATTAGAAAAGAAAAAGCAATAAATGCCTCTGAAATTTTGCAGGAGAAGGATTAAATTCTAGAGATTAAATATTAATTCTGAAGATTTCACAGGCTTTGTTTTCTGTGCCCCTGTGTATCTGTAGTATAATAAAAAATGTAACAAGATATGTATTTTTATCTTCAAGTGAAAATATACCTATGGCAAAGTGCAGGTGTAAAAGCTGCAATTCAGTTGTGCTTCTAACTTTTTCATACTACTAAAGGGAAAAATATAAATATATTACTGTGTTCGTGCACAGAAGTACCCTGTTTGCTTATTCGTTAATATGTGATAGCTATTTGCACACTGGTATTTCAAGTCTCATTAATAGTAAAAAAGCTTTATCAAATTGAGGGGGATTACAGATATTCCTTACATCTCATATTTTGGGTCTTTCGTAATAAAGCAGAACATTTACACAACTTTCAGAACATTTTTCATGGAAAAATCTAACAGAGGATCTGAAATGTTTTGTTTGGTTTCTGCTAATATTTTAAAATTACAGCAAAAATTTCTGTATTACTAAATTCTGGATAGTTGGATATATATTTGATTTGAAACTAGAATGTGATTGGAACTGGATTCTTCTAACCTATGAAATGTTATCAAGCCCAAAAAGCTTCCTACCAAGACTGAGTCCTAAACCTTTTTAAAGAATTCACTAAAGAGAATACCCATTGAGAAAGAGAGCAGCTGCAAGTTGCCTCATAGACCAAAAACTTATTTATGCTATGAGAAACAAAGGCAAAGGAATGCTTTTAACAGAATAGATTAGCCCATGCTCCAAGTTATTCTGACCATCTAGTACTAAGCACAAGCTAGCCTAAGTTATCTTCACAATACTCTGCACTCAGCCTCCAAAGGTGACCTAGGTAAAAATAGCAGGTTAGGTTTCCACATTGTTTTTTTTTTTTTTTTTTTTTTTTTTTTTTGTGCTAACCTGTTTTCTTGGAGGCATTTCATCTATCATAAACAATATTTAACAGGTTAGGAATACAGCTGAAGTCTCTTCTGCAGTAAATACAAGGGTACATTAGGCACAGCAGCCATGAACCTCAATTACGTAAGTCCCAGACAAGTGGTGTAACCACTCTTCTTTGATGATTGATGGAATTTTACCTCAAATTTAAACAGATTTTTTTTCAATTATATTTTCAATACATTATGGAAATGTAGCTACTTTTCACAAAAATTGATTTAGTGAATCACTGTTCATCAGTGAAAACTCCCTTTGTCAGATGATTACTGACAAGCTCTAATTTAAATCAACCTTTTCCTTCCTCTTCCCCTGACGTTATAAGCTATTTGCCATTGATCCCCATGCAATGAATTATAGTTTTGCAATTAGCTCATAAGAGTAAAGAAAAAAATAACCCAATTGTGTAGTCCTCTACAAACTGTTTCCAGTTGACTGTGGTCTATACCAGCATATCTGTGTGATGACTGGGTGAAGAGCGTGTAGATCTAGCTTCAATGTCTTATTAATTATCTGTTATTTGGGGACTCCTAAGAAAAAAAGGATATAGCAAATCCTGTTTGATGATCTGCAGTGATTAGTTGTGCTGTTCACCCAGAATCTTTCAACCAGCTGTATTTTTAGAGCATAAATTCATATTCTTTGTTTTGTGATCATGCAGGCAGAATGTGAGTACACTGAGGAAGAACAAGATGTGTTATGGATGCAAAGGCTAAACCCAAGTATGCTTTCTTTGCACTGAGTACTGAGGGAAAAAAAAAAAAAAAAAAAAAAGGACATACTTGCTAGGTACCATAGGAGGTTGTTCTAAAAATGCTAATTTTTAAGTAGAACACAGGCCAGCTGTGAGGTCCACAAGGTGCTTCACGGTTGTCAGCACCATAATATTCTCTGTTTAGCTTGTCATGTTTATGCGCTGTTCCAATTTTCTCAGTATTGAGGGGTTATTTCCATTACGTTAGACATGTCGTCTAAATCTCAACAGACTGAACTCAATTTATGTTCCTCTGAGAGACAGAGCACTGTCACAGGAAAAAAATTACCTATTCACAGCTTTTCTTGCTTTTCCTTGTAGTACATTCATTTAATACTTATCACTTCCCAACTATCTTGTCAGGATCCTTTATCAGCATCATTTTTTAATGATCTATTCATTAGCTTTTTAAAGTACTGCACAGAAGTACATGTGACCAGCACACAATCTAAATATCATAAAATTCACATCAGTACTGTTCCTCTCTCATTAGATTTAAGGACACAGCTCTTCTGTGACAAAGCAATGTTAATTGCTTGTCTCTGAACCTTTAAGAATCCAGAAAAAACTGACATTTCTCAACCTTTTATGGCAAATCAGGTCATCATGATCAATTTATCATGATTTATATTCTGTAATGTTCTGTACTACAATAGTATCATACCCATCAATCATTATTTCTGTCTCTCCAATTTTTCTTTCAGGCTACTATGGTCTTATACTAAATCTTCCAAACTTCATGTTGTTTAACCATTGTAATTCAGAGCTCTGCAAAGCTTTTACTAAACTCAACTTTAATCTTTTTGCTAAATAAGTCAAATACTGAGAATTACCTCCTGACTGGGTGAATGTGGAAACAAAGAGGTTTATCTCTACTAGGTACATACCAGTGTGAACAGTATCAAACCTTCATTAGCTCAGAGAGAAGGAAGTCACCTAAAGGTTTATTCAGAGTCCTAGCAGTTCTTGAATTCAGTGATCCCTTGACAGATTTGTTACTGGTTCAGACACTTAGATGTAAGCTTTCCACTAACATCTCTTACCAAGTATTCTCCTGTCCTACACTAACTGACATACCTTCACAGTTAAGACTCAACCATGTAAAATCTGAATCATGTGATTATCATTCTTTCTACTGCTGCTCTTTTCTTTCACAGTCTCCCACTGTTTGTCCACCCTCTGTTCTACCTGAATTCCTGTGACCAGGACTGAGCTGGTCTGTCAGGCTGGCATGAAGGAGCAGGAAACCGAAAAGAAATTATTGCTTTGAATATCAGCTGGATCTGAGATTCAAATAAGCATGTTATTGCTTATTTCAGCTACTGCCATTGTGGCCAAGTAGCACGATTACCTCTTCGTTGTGTTACCATCAGTATTTATCACTCAGCCATGTGTTATGAAAATGAGACAATTATAGTCAACACACCTGAGCTCCTGACACTTCCCATTGTCACAGAAGAGATTTTTGAAGGCAAATCAATAAAAATCAGAAACCTGTTGACAGCTTAATGCATATTAAACAAAGGATTCTGAAGTTATTGTAATGTAATTCAATAATAACAGAAGGGCAGCCAGGTAAAACTAGCAGGCTCTCCCTGACTGTGTAGTTTTATGTATTTGTTGCTCTATGATGTACTTTTGTCCAGTGCTCCCAAACTCAGAGAGATCAGGAGTGAAACTCTGATCTCAGTTCAGAGGCTCACTAAGAGATATCCAAGGCCCTCTGAGATGCGCCTCATCTCAGAGTCCATAGTATCAGGAAATCTGCACTGGAATGGCAGAGTCTATGGGAGATTCAGGATTGTCAAGGATCACAACTGAAGGTCTGAAGTCTCTCATAGATCCTGTGTCGTATCTGCCAGACCAGCATGCCTTTCTGATATAAAATAAGATATGGGATCGTGGTATTAGACCTATAGCTGTGCATCTAAGACCCTAATTCTCAGACTAAGATGTCTAAATTTAGGTGTCTGCATGTGAGTGTCTAAATTTGTCCTAGGTGTCGATACACATATTGTAGTTGATGGAGGCTTGGGAAGATTTCTTGAGTATAGCATCTCATGCTACTTGAGATGCCTATATTTAAGCCATCTCAAGGCAAACTAATTTTATTCCACCTCACCTCACACCTATAGTCCTCTGTCACATCTGGCAGCCCCAAAAGGATACATATGGAAACCCAAAAGACACTACATGGTGATGCAGCTGAGCTGACGTCTAGAAATCTATTCAGTCCAAACAACAGAGTCCAGTTATTCAACTCACCGTGTTTGGTTGGCCAAGAAACTCTTTAGACTCAGTTCTTGCCTCTGCAAACTTAGCTGCACATTTCATCGCTCTCTCTGACATGCTGTTTTTCTGTCTCCCTTTCGAACAGAGCACTGCATTTTACGGTTTCCCACTGAGGAATAGTCACAGAGTGCAGAAGCAGCTCCCTACATTTATTCATTTATATTTCTTTGTTAGGAATACCCATGGATTTTTATGATCACTATTTCAGGGACAGGATTAGCTATATACCTGTTTTGATTTTCAAATCAGAATCAGGACACAGAGAGGGAAGTCCTAGGAGCAAAGGAAAGAACTCTGTGTGAATTTGACAGCAGGTATTTGATGAAGGAGATGGCTGAGAGGAAACATGGATGTGATGAAGGAACTGAGAAGAGGAGGAACTGGTAGTATAGATGTCAATAGTAAACATCTGGTGACTCATTTTCATCCATGTCTCAATATAAAGCTCACAAATTAGCAAATAAATGTATATCTTATTGAATTGCTCTAATTTTTTCTGCATTTGCTTAAGACCTCTTCTGAGTATATTTTCATGAAAAGGACTTTAGGACACTGTGTACAAACAGCTCATGCTCCATCTGCATTTTAACAGAAAATATTGGGAACATGCCTTGATATTCATCAAAGTGACATGCCGTAACGTAAACTGAGATTTCTCTAATGTGCTTAGAAAGTGTAAAAGCGTAAATGGGAGCAGATACTAAACACATGAAAGAGCAGAGACACTGGTATAGCTAGGCGCAGTTTCTGCTTGTCAGAGGGTCTATGACATACAATGCAGTATTGCTGAAATGTTAGTTGGGCAGCTTAAATTAGCTTTTGCTAAAGTCTAGCTGAGTTGTCAGACATGTTCTTAGCAAGTATATAAAGCCTGTATGAGTTTGGTAACACTAACAGGCCATTCTAGAAGCAGGTTGTGAGCTATTAGGACTCTGAGGATTCAATTTATTTTCAAAATTACATTGCTGGTCCAGCAATATGTGTGGCATATACCTGTCTTTCATCTGTGTCTACTATGCTCTGGAAGAGTTACCACAAAATGTTTGCTGAAGAAGGTTCATTATTCTCTCTAGCTCTTACAATATTAGAACAGTATGAGACAGGGCATAATCCCCTGGACGTGAGAACCGACAAGATTTACTGTATAGTATTCCTGAGCAAAACAGGAGATTCTTCAGAGCAAATGTCTTTCTGCCAAGCAAAAGGTTCTTTTTCTTATATGCACAGAAAAATACCCCTGACCTTTTCAAGATGCCAGTAGCATTTTACAACCTGTGGGTAAGCTTCTGAGATCTCTTTTTCCAGTCTCCATGTGTTAGTGCCTAATCATGCATGTATGTACCAAAAGTACATACATTACACACCACAATGAGGAAAATAACCATTTATCCACTATTGCTTGCAATTGCAAACCATTAACCTGGATATAAACCTAAGGATTTGCACTTTTAGTAGGATCTTTTGTAATAAAAGACAAGAGACAGAAATCTTTCTATTCTACAAGTTTTCTTTTTGCATTTCAGGTCAAGTTGTGCCAGTAAAATCTTTTCTGAATTGTACTATAGCAGCATTTTCCTATTCTCAGGCACAGCTCTTTCAGATAACATGGTTTGCTGTGACCTTCGGGGTCAACAAGGAAATAAATCAGTACTGTGTAACACTTCTGATTATAGCTTCCAGAAAAGAGAAGGAAGTTCTTGTAAAAGTTAAGAGTATCACTTCATGAGAAATTCTAAGTGTTTAATACCAAACTTTGTCTGTGGACAAAAATCTGCTCTGCTGACCACATAAAAAGCTACTTGTTCAAAAATACATTTTTCATTTCCAGAAATTTTTTTATTAATTTTCCTACCTCCTCTACATGTAAGCATCAAAAAAACTGTCACTGAGGATGTTGCATTTGCCTCTGCGTTATTTTAGGTGTGATACAGAAATTCTCTGCTTCACATCCAGATTAATTGGAAGGAGATGATATTTAGTAATTTAAAAAAAAATCAGAAATGGTTTTAAATCTCTCACTGATAAGCAATTCAGAGAGCTGTAGGAGCCAAGCCAAATAAATAGCTGTATGTCCATTAGAATGTAAATTAACTCATTACTATGCCTGCTTCTGACCTTTTCTGATGGCTGTATTCTTCCTAACAAAGACTCTTTACTATTCATGATAGTAAAATCCTACTGGTAGCTAAAGATTTTCTATTGTATTTTGGAGGAAATTATAGACACAGGTGACCACTTAGGGCCCTAGCTTGAGCAGCAAGTACTTCTATCATTCATGACTTTGAATAGCTCATCTTTTTTTTAATTATTTGTGAAAATCTGAATATTATTGAAAAATTATTACTCGAGAAGGCTAGGTCAGTGGAACTACAGGAACAGCACAAAACTGTTCCTAAGTATAAAATAAAATGAATATTTATTTAGCATCTGATCTCACAGTCAATTAAGTTTTTGTATCAGTTCTATAGACTGCACTGAGATGAGATCAGATTTAATTTCCCAAGATACTCCTCTGCTTCCACATCATCTCTGATAACCTTCACAATCTTACAGTTTATGCTACCCATCAAAAAAATGTGAAAATTTGAGGGAAAGAAATGTAGAATTGGATTCATGAGCATCTAAATCATCTGAAGAAGAGAAGAGCTGCAGAAGGCACTACCCCCAATTGAGTATAAAAGAACCTCACCGGTGGACTTTACCTGCTCTTCCCCTTCATAAAGTGATTCTCCATGGGCAGGAAATGTGTTAGTAGTTCTTCAGAGCCAGTTTCACGGGTGCAATAGGCCAAAGAGCATGAAAAATAGAACTGATTTGGAGTGGAGTGCTGCTTAGCACTGTCTCACTTGTGTTGAGTTCAGGAGCAGTGGAGTAATGGAGCATAAAACAAAATGCCACCACAAGCAACTGTTGAGGATCACTGCATCTTTCTGAGTCACTTTCAGGCAAAATGGATTAATAACATCTGGGCATGCATAAATATCCCTAAAGGGGATAGGCATATTTCTTAAGTTTTCTTACTCTGAACCTGTATTTGATATAACTGATGGCTGTGACCAGCCTCCATGTCAGCACAGCACGGTGTTACATGAGTAGCTTCCCTTACCATGCTGGTGTCTAGCCATAAGTGAAGCTGGCTGCACCATATGTAACGTTGTGGGCCCAATCAAACATGATGCCTCATTCACCTCCCCCCCCCCCCCACCGTGGGCTATGTTGATTTTTGACCACTACATGGGATGCTGTCCCAGCCAAAGAGCAAAGGGATCCTCCACGGCATGGCTCCGTCGCCCTGAAGGACAGCCGACGACAGGACTAGCTAAATATGCTCGAAGAGCTAGAGCTCCCCATCTGCTTACACCTACTCTTAATTCTAAGGTAAATCACTTCTTTGTTGTTGCTAGAGTGAGAACTTCATGCTTAAATCTGTTTGAAAAGGAAGGACCTTTGGAAAAATATTGTGTGTGTAATGATAGATTTTATTAGAAAGTGAATTAGAAAATACCATTTCCCACACATCCTCTTATATTTTATATATGGCATGATCATTTCAAACTTCCTATCAGCTGCTTGTGTTCATAATAATTACTGTTTCTATCTATTTTAACTCATTGTCTCCTTCTAGATTTTGTTTGCTACATGTATAAATTAATTAAATTTGCTCATTCTCCTTGATTGGGTTTGTTTCCTGAAAAAGAGAAGGTATCTGAAGAATAATCAATGAATATTTTATCTTTGTTCTACTTATACAAGATACCATTTTTTTCTCACAGAAGTATTTTTAAAATTGTAGCTGGAGGATAGTTTGCTTCTTGATGAATGAACCAAATGCAAATAAATTCTGTGTACCTAATTCAAACTTGCCTAGCTAGACCAACAAAATGTAAATGTATAGAAGGAGGAGCCAGATGTCACATGAATGGTAAGAAATTATTCCCTGCATCCTGCCGCTGTGTACACAGCGAGTCTGAACTCTCAGAGGTGTTGTAGTCTCCCACTTCCATTTGAAGTTGATGGGGGCTTGGCACCTCTGGAATGATGACCCAGTATTGTAGCTAATAAACATCTCAGGGATCCCAGTAAGAGAAAGAAAAAGCACAGAAAAAAAATCTATTGAGACGGAATATTTACGGCTTTTCTAGAAAGGAAAACTTTTGCCGAAGTAAAATGTTGCCACATGGACTTGAAAAAGATGCCTGTGGAGTCAGTTAATGCCCTGGGAGTGCTCATCAACCATCTGTTCGTTTACTGCTAAGTATCTATGGGAGAAAGGTCTGCACAGTGCTTAGGACAGCTTGGCTCAGGAAATATATGTGCAGCAAGGCTTTTATATCACAGAAAATACAGAAGCCCAGCAAATGCTAATGGGCAAAACACTTGCTGTATTGTCAGAGAGACAAGTGATGTGGAGGGAAGATGATATGTCCTGAACTTTGCTGCCTACGAAAGGGTCTCAGCTTTGACACGGTTAAGTTCCTCCGTGCAGCAGTACTACTTGTAGTCGCTTGCAGAAATCACCAGTGTTCCCGGGCTTCAAGTGAGGTTATACATACACGTCTTCCCCAAAGACAAACATGATTAAAGGTCTTGTGATGTGGGAACACCTGTATTAGTTACTTGTCACTTTATAGTGTCTTTAGAACTTTTCCAAGAATCAATACTACGTAGTGAGGAAATTGCTTCCCATAATAGCTGGAAAAAAATAACGGAAATGTAAATTCAGCCAGAAAACACACAGCAGCAGACAAATAACCAAAGGATAATTTCCGTATTATTGACATTATGTACTATATCAAATTAAGGATTTTTTTATTGCAAAAGAAGAAAAAAGTCAAGGTGCTATCTTGCAAATGCTATAAATCCTATCTGAAAAGCTGCTTTTAGCAAATCAAACTTTTAACAATAAATACAGGCCGCAGTGTAAGGCATGACAACAGTGTAAGGTATGTGAAATCTGTAAGCATATTTTATGACAGAAACTTAAATTTGTATATAAAAACAAATACATAAAATGTGTATGATTTGATTTGTTTTTTGTTATAGGACACCTTCATCAAAAAGAAGTACAGTAGACTGAAGCTGGAACTTGCCTTGATCTGAAATAGAAAAAAAAAATGAAGCTTTTTTTCCAAATAGATTTTAATCCAAAATCTTTTTTCTGTTAGTGGTGTTCTGTAGTGAAGTTACTACATAGAAAATGTCATAGCTCAGATTTCTAGGGTGCTGGTGAAAAGCTCATTTTGAAAGATAGCAAATATGGTTAAAAAAAAGTCAAAAAAATTTTAATACTACTTTGTAAGAAAATGCACTCCAATTTTTAAAAAGCATATGGCTGTTACTATACATTAGCTTAATTTTTTTAAGGAAACAGTAAAACGTCTGTAAAAATGGTGGTCACCAGCTGTTGTACCTTAGTACAGTTTAAGTGGTCAACCTTTAAGGAAATCATTATATTCTCAAAACTAGCTTCAGAGAAGCATCTCAGGCTACATGTTTTGTTTTTGCATAGTTACACATTACATCTACTGTAGGTGGTGAACATAGTATTTTCCTACTAGCATCTGTCCTGATAGTGGTGTTTGCTCTTTAACAGAAGTCAGTAGTCTTGCTCTCCTTTCTAACAACTAATTCAGACATGTACTACTGCCTATAGCAGTAGCATTACTAAAGGTTGATATAAAATGAATAGAAAGCAGTGGGACTCCACAGCTTGCCCTGAGAAGCTGTTACAAGAAGGGATGGCTGTCGGGCAAGTGGGTGAGCAGAAAGCCACTAGTGGGCAAAGTAGGCCTTAATTAAGTATTTTTAGGTGGGTCTGCTTGAGAAGATGACTTTTGTAATTTCAGATTTCGAAAGTCTATGTGACTCTGTGTGGGGAGGGTGTATGTTTATGTGTTTTTATATATATATTTATGTGTGTATATACATATATACACATATATGTGTGTGTGTATACATACATACATATTTATATATATATTCTTAGCTACTTAGGTTTTTATAGAAGATTCCACACGAGGTTGGACACTAGGGCTTTGGGGGTCTGGCGAGGAGAAGTGGAAATTTGGGAGAGGGCTGGGGAGGTAATAAGAGCTTATCCAGCACTGGCGCCTGGTGTGAGTTCCTTAGAAGGTCGAGCAATATTAGCGCGGTGTTAGCACTCTACAGAAACTGAAAGCTGTGCTCTTTGGAGAAAAGAAGTTTAGTCCTGCCTATAAATCAGCACTGGGTTTGTGCCGGTCTGCCAAGATGACCCCCCACCTCATTCAGGCAGGACTTCCGCTGTCTCTTGTGAAGAAAACTCACAACAGGATATGAAACAGCCCTGGAAACTCGAGGGGAAAATGCAGTATCGTGAAGCGAGGTCAAAGGAAGCGAAAGTCTGCTGCTTCCCGTTGCCAGCTGTAGATCCGGCTGCAGGAGGCCAACGCTGTTGAGTATGCGCATTATTAAGATATATTCTTCAGATGAGCTTCCAACTTTCTAATTTTCTTCTCAGTTTTCTACATGTACAGGGTTTGGTCCTGTACTTCTGCAGAACAGTACTAAAAGGTGAAAACTGACAAAGGATCGTGCAGACTACACAAGAAGGACACTGCGTTTTATTTTTACGCTTTTCTATGTGAAGTTTCTGTTAAACGTGTTATGCGCTACATATATCTTTTATTTTTTAATTCTTGAATATGAAGCTATGGCAGCGTGTGTTTAGCTACTAGTGATAATTCTGGGCATGTCTAGTTCACATCAGATGTCCATGATCAGTCTCATGGTGAATAACTGACAGTCAGATGCTGTACATAGAGCAGTTTTGTTTAGCTTGCAAAATAGGATGGTTGCTTTGTGTGAGGAGATGGATATTATGTAAGGAAAAAATTAAATTGCCATGAATACATGGAAGATGGAAAGGTAGGGTTTGCTTTATGGAACTAGACCTTGGTCTGCTAGCCTAGTGCTTGGTCTTTGACATAGATGAGAGACCTTTAAATCTGAAGAGGAATTTTAACATCAGTTCCAAGGTTTATTAACTTTATATATTTTAGATCCTAATGTTCTTTTTAAACACACAAATATACAATACCTTTTTAAAATCTTCCTTTGCATCTTTTAACTTCTTCAGCATCCTGTACAAGTTATTCTTCTTAACATAATTCCGTGGTGTGTGAATAAATATTGTCTTTTATTTGTTTTGAGTGTAGATGTTGGCATTTGTATGTTGTAGGCAGTGCCCAAATCCTCCATTCTAAATTTAATCCTGAATTTTCCTTGTCTGGATGAATACTGGAATTTCTAAAAAAAACTTTAAAATCTTCATTTTATATATATGTGATTGTTTATTTGATTAATAAATATTATATTTTTACACAATAGGAAAAATTTCAGATATGTCCAGCAAAACTTATTTTTAGGTAGAGAAGTGATGGTATGTAGTAAATAAATAAGAAAAATTGTCTTTTGATTTGGTATGGAGTACTTTTTGCTGATAGTAAGTTTTGGAAGGTGCCCCAGGACCAATGGGAAGGGAGTGTTAGCCCTACCAGTATTTTTCAAACACCAAGTCAGTGTAACAAATTGTTTTGAGATACCTATCAGCAAACCTCTTTGCAGGTTCCAAGTCTTTTATTTAGTTTTGAGAGGAAAAAATGCTTTTTAATATTCACTCTTGTTAGCTGTACAGAATAATAGCAAGTAAGAAATAGGTAGCTAAATTCCTGCTATCTAAGGATTTATTAAACTTCCATTACAGAATATTTAATACTGGAGGACTTTAATACTGGACTACAAGCCAGACCTATACGGTGTACCTGTTATCCCAGCTTGAATTTGCAGATGAAAAGAACTGTTTACTTGTTAATTCAGCAGTTTTTATCCTGACACTGTACAGAGTTAGTGAACATAAACCTATCCAGAATCACTTTTTGTTAGATACTTTTTGTTTAAAAGCACTGTCAGCTTATGCATCAGACTTGCAAAACAGCCAATGTTTCTTTACAAAAGATTTGAGCACTTTTCCATTATAGAGTTTTTTTTCAATCAAAGTGATATTGTGGCAGAAAAAAAATAGTCTCTTAATCACAGAATTCTAGGAACTGTAAATATTGAGTTCAAATATAATTCCTGTTGAGATTTATCTGTAGAAAGATGCTTTCCCCAGTGCTCTCGTGATTTTATTTATTTTTCTTTGCTTACCTTAGAAGAAGGTATAGTTAACCTGGTACTATGCTTAATTCATTTTTTTGAATGAAAAGCAGCCTTTCTCTTAGAGATCTCAATTTAAGACCTATTTTTATTTCTACAGAATGAACTCTGTCATTAGTTTTTAATCTTACTTTGGTAAAATAGCTTTTTTACTATGAAACAATTATTTTGCTCTAGGTTTTCTTTCTAAAAATTCTCTTGGATTACTAGGTTTTGGGGGGGATATTCTGAATTGCTTTTTCTTAAAGTTATGACTGTATTTGTTGCATCAATAACAGGTCATTTTGTATCATATCCAGTGTCCACTAAGGCAACTGTTTTTAGTCCTTTTGTTTAGTTCTTTTAATTTCAACCTAATCCCATGCTGTTTGTAAAGAAAGGCAATGATCTCAATAACTCCATTTGCATATATATATATATATATATACTTCATATATATATATATATTTGCATTTTTTTCTTAGAAATTCTACCTTGTGGGTTGTATTTTCACCCCTTGTGTGTATAGAATTTGCATATATGTCAATATATCTTCAAACCTGAATGAGGATGGGAATACAGACTCCTCTAGGCCTCCACCTTTTATGCGTCAGAAAAAGCTGCTAACTTTATTTTTTATTTATTTCAGGTTTCTTTTCTCCATGGAAAACTCCAAAGCCTGTAAGTCCCCTTTCAAAATTATACTCATTAATTTCATATGATGACTGTCATTCAAAGCAAATTTCTGTAGACCTTCATCTAACCCACTTGTTCCCAACTAGTGAGACACCTCTCAGCAGTGCCCCACTACTGGGTGAGGCACAGCACCAGGGGTGGCCAAGCTAATAAGTTCTGCATAGCTGTTAACTTGCACTCTGTGCCCACACTGCTGGGATCCACAGTGGTGTTGCAGTGCCAGTGACTGCCTGGAGAAGGGAATAACCAGGCAGTTAAAATGGGTGGCAAGGACCGAAAAGACAGTGTCTCAGAAATGCGGAGTGATAAACAAGCAGTCTGGAGGAGAAGGTAGCAGAAGACCACAAGAGTGAGGCAGATCTAGAGATAGAAATAGTCCTACTTATGTGGGAGGTTGAACCAGGTAACCTACAGAGGTCCCTTCCAGCTAACCTTTCTGCTATTCTATAATTTTGACATTTAACACAAGACACTAACTCATGTCCTGTTTTAGAAGCGTTTATTTCCATAAAAAATGTTTTATCAGATACATTTCATTAACACAGTAGCATGCTTGTACCTTCAAAAGGTAGAAAAGTAATAGCATCCTGCAAATGATTACCTGATGAATATCAGTTATTTTATAAGTAAACACCGATTCAATGTTAGAATTTTAGTTGGTCTTGAAGATATGTGGAAATAATCATTCTAATTACTATTTTGAGGATATTGGCTTGGATAAAAATACCTTCCAGGGTTAGTCCTTGTGCAATGAAGTTGTGAAATTATGAAGACTGTAAGCAATGATTGTATTTACTTTGTTGATACCATATAAAGTCATTTTTTAAAGCTGTGACAACATTCCCAGTGTAAAAATTGTAAGACAATTTTTGGTTCTCAGTTTTTCTTTTGGTTTTATTTTCAATGTGGCTTGTCTACTTAGATTTTAAAGACCTTAGGGTAGTGCCCATCTCTCATGTGAGGTGTGTAGAGGAAAAGAGAGTCCTGACTCTGCCTAGAGATTTACAAAAGCAATAGGAATAACAATAGCAGTATTTCGTAGGGGATCTATAGTTTTACAGTTTTCATTTTGGGGCTTTTTTATGCTTTATTTGGACAACTTCAATTCTTTAATATTAGATCATGGCATATTTGATGGATGCAGCAATAATTTTTGTAGCCTGTGAAATACAAATAGTAATTAATTAAGCAGTTGATACAATTCCATTTGGCTGCACTGGTTTCAGAATAAAATGCTAAAGGATGAATGAAATATGTTGACGTAAATACTGTGACATAAGTTTGTTTATTGATCAAAATAGCAGAACATTTCTGTAGGCTTCTTTGCAAATCTATCTATTAAGGGCTGCCCTTTTCTCACCATTTCAAGGTTTTTATTTGGCTGGGAAGTTCAACTTTCACCCTCAGTTAAAAGTTAATGCGTTTATTTTGCTATGAGGAAATAGAGGACTTGAAACTTACTTTTTAAAGGTCCAGATCCAAAGATCTCTCACTGTCAGTGTTCACCTTTTCTATGCATATCAACTGTATGTATATCAGCATATTCTTGATGATTTTCCTTACTATTCTGATGTATAAACATCTAGTTCACAATCAGGTAGTACTTGCTAGTAATCGGAATCCAGAGAAACAACTGTTCTGAATGACACAGTTCTTCCTACCATAGGTGAAGGACTTTGAGAAAACCAGTGCTCGCAGAATACGGTAACGCCACAGTGCGTTCATACAGTACCTGCGTGCAGGCTGACCACACACAACTAGACTATTTTGGATGTCTGAGTGGTCGCAGCGTGAGAGTGGACAAATGATGAACCAGGTTAAGTTAGTGAGCATTCCTCTATCAGTCCTTTATTTAGAAAAATAATGAGACATAAATTTCTAGTGCTCTTGCTCTGAGTAAAAGATTGAAACTGGGTGCCATCGACACACTGCCAGCAGCCTATCTGCAGCTGGTCTGAAGCGGTAAGGCCAGCACAGGGAAGTGTAGCAAGGCTTCCTAACACCACAGCGCTGCACTGCACGTGCATGGCAGGAAAGAAACACTGCTGATGGCCCCAAACCAGATTCCTTTCCTGCTTGAGTGAATACTGGAAGGCACTACTGCTGCCCCTTGCCTCCTTGGCCACACAGGGGAGAAGCATCTGCTGTTCTTCAGAGCAAAAAGGGGACCACGTAGACTGGAAGACAAGAAGAGAGGAGCTCCGCGCCGTAAGGGAGAAGCTCAGGGATGGAGCACTCTGTGTCTTGGTGTGCTCAGCATCCCCTACTAATTTGGGCTTCCAAAAACTTCATGTCATTTTTATCTATATAGTGTACATATGTAGAAATATATGTACTAAATTTATAAATTATCGAATTAATATAATCAGTGCAGACTGAGATTTGGCAATGTTAACAAACCTTCTTTACCCAGCTTAGACTTGATGCACTTCACTCAATATCATTCTTACTGATTTCCCAGAGTGCCTTTATCTGTGGCTTAGCATTTTGGTACCTTACATTCCAAAACTCTGCAAAAATATTTAACTAATGTGTATGGGTTTAGGTGGATACATTTCCACTTTGTTTATGTAACTGTTTATGTTAACAGTATTCCCCACAGGTAAGAACATTATGCTCAGTTTCTAACTTAACACTTAGAGATTTAGAGCTAAGCAGCATGCAAGGATTAGACATATGGTACCCAGCAGGGCTTGAGCAATTGATCTCCAGTTTCTTGCCCTTCCTTGCAGAAGGACAAGAATTTTCTCTTCTCTTTTCAAAACCCCTTTAAAATAGTTTACTTTTACTCAGTTTCACATTTTGAAAGAGGTTTCTCTGCTACTCTCCAAGAATTTAGGAAACATATTTGCTTCTAGATTGAGAAGGGCCCCACATGTCTTGCAGTTTCATCCTGTTAAGGTAGACAGCTTGGTTTCACTCACTTCTGTTCCTTTTCAGAGTCCTCACTGAAGGCAAAACCTAGACTTTATTCTCTAAAGAAAGATCATTATTTTCCCTGATCATTAGGAATTTATATTGACCTCAGTCCTCCTTTCCTGCTTAGACATAGTGGTCATATTCCAGTTTGTTTCTGGAACCCTTTGAATTTACATATTCATGGTACAGTGATTTACCACATATATATATATATATATATGTATATATATGTGTGTGTATATATATGTGTGTACATATATATATATATACACACATATATATATATATACCTGAGGTAATTCCTTTAGAGCTAGAATCATTACCACAGTATTACTGAGATTTTCCTGTAGCTTGCCACAGAGGCTGATTTATCCAATGCAGATGAGAAATTTACCTTGCTGTAAAGGGTACCTAGACCGGTTCATTGAGAGCTCAGGCATTTGCACAGGGCTTTTTATTGCACAGGATATGTATATCCATAGTGTCCTCTTCTGTTACCTCCTAGTAGCTATCTTCTATACTTGACACATTATATATATATATGACTTTCTTAAACAACACCAGCCAGAGTTGAATATGCTATTCCAGATCCTAATCATTAACACTTCACAGCATTAATACTTCCTTTTCTCAACTTAAGATCTCACACCTAACACATACTGTTGGATCAGAGTCATCCTGTGAGTCACCCTGAAACACCCAGATCTGGCTTTTCTTCATTATTTATAATGAACTACTGCTACTCGCAGCAAAAAATCTGACAATTAGAATACCTTGAAGTATAACAGTACTCTGTGTAAAGTAAACAGCAACTAGCTAAAGGCCAATATTTAGATGTTGTTTATCTTGATGTATAAAGCTGAGAGTCTCAGATTATTTGAGACATGCAGAGTGATAGTTACTGGACAAGTTCACCAGAAGGACTCTAAAACATCTGTATTCCACACATACTTGGGGTGAAAAGGCATGCTGCTGTTAATCATTGGAATACAAAGCAAAGCCTGCCTGCTCAGCTAAACACATTCAGAAACGGCAGAAGTAAAGACAAAGGTTAATCACAGAATTTATAGAGCAACTTACTGTAAACCTGCAAACATCTTTGATAAGGCACTGCTGACACAACATTAGAATTAGGTGGTATTGCATTAGATTTCAGTTTGTTTCTGAGAGTAATTTTTTGTGGAATTAACTGATTATTGTATTAGGTTAGAGTGTCAGTCTAGTACTCTCTGACCAGGTTCTTCTAGATATTCCACACACAGAGAGTGTGATATTTAATATACAAGTTTACTTTGAAGGTATTTAATTTAACATGGGATTTTTGATTTAGCAGAGTGATACAGCAATTTACTGAAATCATAATACGAATGCATACACTTAGGAAAACATAGCAATTGCCAGATACAGTTCAATCACAGTATCAATATGATTCTCATTACTGATGTTTATAATACGCTTACTGTCCATGCTGCACCTCCCCAGGTGCCGGGAAGGAATACATGGGTTGAAGCCAGCTCAAGCCCATTGCTCTCTCTGAAATTCTTTTGTTGGTTGTTGAGGTTTTATACTCTGGGCTGGGCTAAGCCACATGTATTCTTCCCCCATGCTGATCTGGCTAATTCAGGGAGATATTAACACTCTTTTGATAAATGGAGGAAGAAACATTTACACCAGTTGATCCACTCAACAGATCCACCTGCTTGTCCAAAACAAAGGCCACCCTCTGGTCCCCTTTGTGTTGGGATAAAGCCAGTTCTCTGTGAAATAGCTGTGATTCACTTCCTACATTATTCCTGAGCTTCATGGGCACTTCGCCCTTGCCATCTCCTCTGAGCCTCCTCCATTGTAGGGATTTGTTGGTTGGTCACATAGAGAATACACAAATTTTGAGGCTTTACAACCATTTGCTTTAGGAGGGGTTGGAGGATAAAGCAAATATTAATTTCCTGGAAAAAAATATTTGTGTTTTGTTTAACTTAGCCTCTTCATATGAATTTGCTAATGCAATTAATATTAGTAACCAACTGCTGTAGAAAGAAAAATACATACCTCCAAGTTTTCTTTTACCTATGTAGTGTATCATACCATTTTCCTTCTGGATTGATGTGAGGCCAGTAAAGACAGTCTTGGGGGAGACACGGATTGAAGTGATTGATGCATAGACAATATATTGTGTGCCTCTTGCTTCTCTAAGTGGTCTGGAAGAGTTGAAAAGCTTATCCTGTGCTTGGGTGTTTGGTTGGATGACCGTGATGTAATATTGACATAAGAAAGAAACCATAAGAAGTGAAGAAGACTACATCAATAAAGAGATGCCCACTTTTCTCTCACTATGCTCTGTATTTTATCATTTAACATTTGATTATCGCTGAATGCTTAAGTAGCTGCTGTAATAGTTTCCTCCTTGGGTATTTTTTTCTTCAATAGAAGCTACAAACTTTGCAGTCACAGAAATCTACATACCTCTCCCTGTGCAGCTAGCTATTGTCATGCATTCTCATAAAACAGAGCTACACAGTCTACATAAACTTTTGTGTTAATCAGTATTTCAGCTTATGTGTTTTGATGAATCCGATAAAATATCTTCATAGTCACACAGATTCTGCCTTTAACAGAATAGCTTCCAATACCTCAGAGCATTCTGTAAGAGACTTTCAATATGATTCAGGAATAACACTGGGTCCTAATCCACACGTCATCATATTATCTGAGAAATGTCACATCTTCTCATGACAAACAATAAGTAAATTTAACCAGGTAATTTTAAAAGCAACAAAACTCACATCTTTCCTCTCAAAAGAGAGCAAAAGGATTTGATAATTTTTACAAAATATGTATTTGCCTTTACCTGAAATCACTGTCTTTAGTATGATTGCAGTAGTCATAGTTTCTGCAAAACTTCATCTTTATTCTCTGCATGTTTTTATTCCAGATGATGGAAAGATGGGAGAATCAAGGCAGCCCTCAAACAAGTTTGTCTGCTCCAGCGATACCACAGAATATTCCCTATCCACCCACCCTTCACAGGAGTTCCTTTCCTGATTCAACAGAGGCCTTTGATCCACGGAAACCTGACCCGTATGAGCTGTATGAGAAATCAAGAGCTATTTATGAAAGTAGGCGTAAGTGAAAGCCCTGTTCACCCTGCTGAGCATTTAATATTTTAAGCTTTTGCCTAAGAATGTGTCACAGCTGACATAATTTTCCATAATTATCTTTTGTAATTTAAAGCAAGCCAACTAAGAACCTAGTTAATGTAGGCCATTATAAATTATTCAAAATTCTACTCTTAATATGTTTTCCAGATCTTTCCTAGATCGTAATACATTTAAAGTTTGTCTTTCAGTTTTGCTTCCTGATATTGCTCCTCTCCTCATTTTGATTCTTAAATCCTTAGTGAAGATCAGTAAATGTGGCAATATATTTTTCTGTGTTATTCTTCTTCGTAGTCAAATAACAAGAAGATATGAACATAATATGAAATTATTTCACTTACTTTCACTTTAAAGTGAGCTTTATAAAAGAAACTCTAGATTTGTTTGGTTTTATAAAAATTATTTTGACATTATCCTTACTGATTAAAAAAACCCTCTACTATTGGCAAGTACTATTTGAAGAGCTATACAAAACAATACCAGGCTATCAAGATTCCCATCTTAATTTTATTTTTCATGTTTTTAAGGAGTATGCCACATGTTTTCCTTAGCACGGGTGAAATGGATTGAACTCATTTACTCCTTACTGTAATGAACATTTTAGCTAAAAGTATTATATTTTAAATCATCCAGAGTTTCATACTTACTGAGATCAGAATTTCAAAATAGTTTATTTTTTATTAAAAGATTTTTCACAGCAGTTATTGCTTGCACATACCACCTTTCATTTCATTTTATAAATTTCTTTACTCTGTAACTCAAATTACTTTCAAAAGTTAGACACAAAATATTTCCCTACTGCTAATTCTGATTAGCCCATTCACATTAAACATAGCAATAAACCTAAACTTCCATGATCTGGAAGGAACACTTTTCTCCAGTTTGCACAGGTATCATTTGAAGGAAATGTGTTTTTGTCCCAAACCTTGGGTCAGTGCAGCTATTCCTTAGTGCCTTGGCCTTTATGCTTTAGTTGCAGCATCGGCTCCTCCTGTTTGCCTTGGGATTCCCTGTGCCCGGCATGTCAGCCACACTGAAGGAACAACAGGGTTCATTTTGCATCATCTCATGGTCTCTAAATTGCGTCTCAGATTCCTCTGTTCTTTGTCACTGTAGCCACTGCCACCATCTTCTGTCACCCTGGTCCATGTAGTGGAACTCCTTTTTGAGAGCTCCTACCATCCGAACCATTCTCCTCCACATTACTCCAGGACATTCAAATTACCTCTACTAAGGTCCTTTTTCCCACAACCCACCTTGCCATATTGCTCCCTTCCCTAATGTTCTACCAGCTATGTTTTGCCAGTTAATCCAGTTCATGTCTTCAGAGCTTATCATGTTTCTCCCTTTCCAGCTGCTGATGATACCAGTAAGCATTCACTCCACTTTGGCAATGGCTTGCCCTAGACTACTAACTGTTTCTCTCTATTTCTCTCAAAAAAACACTTTCTTCCATGTTAATCTCTCCATATGGAAAACTTTTCTGGGCTAATTCATATAGCTATGTTCAAATGCATTTTCCATGCAATGCATTATGCTGTGCCATTTGGAAAAAAAGAAAATGAATAAGATCTATAGGCAGTATAATTTGATTGATACAGATCTATTGCATGTTATGAAAAAAGTGGGCCTGAAAAACATGCAAAGTAGCAGTGAATTGGTAAAAATGGATAGAAAATCCTAATCTGATCACATCCATCTCTATTACTCCCTAGATATGATATTCCCTGTAATCATGGCCCTTAAGAAAGCTGTAATAACCCCAGAGTATTCTGGAGAAGAATTCTCCTTGCAAAGGTATGATGGAAAATATCAGCTGACCTGTGCAGGATCTCTGCCATCCCTGATATCTGGGACATGTCAGAGTACACAAGTAGTACTACATTCCTGTGTAGTCCAGGATTTTCAAACCTTTGCTTACATACCACAGCAAAGCAATGTAATTTTGAAGTGTATCTTCAAGAGATTCAGTGAAGATTCTCACCTTTAAACTCACATTTCATAGCCCAAGCCTTTCTTACTTTTTTTTCTTTAATAGATGCCTGAAATTAAGTTCCCAGGTTTATTTTTAAAAGTACTGAAATTACTTGCTGAGGTTTTTCAGCAATACTAAGTATCTTATTCCTCCTAAATATGGACCTGAGAACTTACATTCAACCTCCCTTAAAAGCATTTGATCTTCAATTATATTAGGATAAGAACTGAGCCTGCCAGTGTATTTCGGAACATCACATAGCTCATACTGTCTGCTACTTTAATACAATAAATATTATATACTAATGAAGTATTTTTCTCTGTTTTGGAAATTGTCCTTGATTGGACAAGGTTCCCAAACAATGTTTTTATAGAATGTACTAGCAAAGATCATATTTTCTGAAACTTTGAAACTCTTTGAAATGTGGATCAGGATAGACTGTGAAACAGGCCAAAAAGCTTTGAAAGAAGGACTGAATTTGAGAAAATTGAGTAAATTTGAGTAAATTTGGAAATTTCAAACATTTCTCTTCTTTCCCCTTCTTTCTTTCTCTTACTCTTGCTCTTACAATTATGCTTACTCGTACTCTTACTTTTTCCTCTTACTCTTACTTTTTTTCTCTTTCTCTATTTTGTGTAGTAACAGCTAGAATGACAAATAGATTAAAAAAAAAAAAAAAAAAAAAAAGATTTTCCACTGCTGAAATTTTTCAAATACTGTCTTCTGGTACTATAAAGAGAAGTTAGAGGAAAAACAAACTATCCCATAATTACCAAGATTTTTTTTTATCTAATTCAGCATCTCTGCTGAAATCACACTTGACTTCATGTACTGCTTTAAGGAAAGGGAAGCCCTTTGCAAATACTTGCTTCCCATATGGGCAGTTTCTATAAGTATTTTAGCAAAACTCTGCACTTAGCAGAGGCAGAACAGTCTCTTGCAGTTAGAGTCATCAAGACAAAGTAGAAAAGTGCAGATTACAGACATTCTGCATTGAAACAAATACAAATGACTATGTGGGAATATAGGTCTGATGTCAGGCACGAAGACTGGCATGCACACCAGAAGAAGATGCACTACACCAGAAGGGAACCTTACATTCACTAAATGAATTAAGTGATTCATAGTTATTTATAGATGCTTTTTACAATCTTTTTGGTTGCTTCCTTGATCAACATGTACTCTAGTCTTTTACTGATAATAATCTGCTGTTTTCAGTAGCATATGCTAGACCAGGCAGAGAGCTCAAAATTCATAGGCTGGAATTATACTAAAGCGGGAGTTTAAATGTTTTAATTGTTTGTGAGTTTCGTCCAAGAGGCAACTGGAAATTATATACAAATCTCTACCTAGCCAAACTAAGAACTAAAAATCGTGGAAACTCCTATGTCCAAAGCAAGAAATTGAGGGATGAAAAGCAAAATTACAGTAACCATTTGTCCCAGATTTCCAGCAATGTCCTGATGTTCCAGCTAATGCTGAAAACTTTAATGCATTCTGACACCAGTATCCTACAATCGTTTTCTCTAAGCCTTGATTACATCCACAGTTCCCAGCCAGATCTCTTCTGCATTCATTCACATCCCTTGGTCATAAATAACTGTCACCAAACATTGCTGTTCTCCCTGACACTTTTGTTTCATGGATGCCATTAGCACACATTTTAGCAAATTGAATTCATCAAGCCTTTGATTGCTTCTTTTCTCCACATACCGCTAACATTAACATTACCTAAAGTGAGAGAAGCAAGCAGGAAACCTATTAGTGAGTCAAGAAATTGTCATCTAAATCGGGTATTTGGGAGGGAGAGTTTTAAGATAACGCAAACTTTATTTTCTACCATATGGCTGTGTCAGGTTGGTTGTCTTCACTCCAGACATATCCGTAAAGTGTACAGAAAAAGTTCACCTACTTTGGGGGGTTTTAAGTACTTCTTGTCACAGAGCAAGTTTGCCTTATCTCCTGGCACGACCTGAAAAGGAAGAATTCATCTTCTAAAGAAAAACCAAAGAAGTGAACAATCCTGACCTGGAAACATTCAAAAAGAAAAGAGAGAGTGTTCGATTGTTTCTCTCACAGTCAGATTTTGTTATTAAGCAGTTCATTTTAGTACTACTATAGCTCTGAATCTCTACAGACTCTTTCATCAGAGTATCACAGGACAGTCAGTGCTCACAAGGGCTTTATCAAAGCCTCCTGCTCCCCCGTCAAGGAGGTGAGTATGTTGTGCCATGCAGCACAGTTGTGTGAGGAGCACGAGTTCAGTGACATGACTGGAAGCAGAGCCAGAAAAAATATTAGGACCCTGATTCACAAGCTTTTGCTCTAGCCGCTAGATATACTCATTCCTAACTAAAGATAGCAAGAGAGAAGCTGCAAGCATGAAGTCGCTGCAAAAGAGGAGCTTTTCTATGCTACAGAAAAGTTTTTCCACCTTAGGCATATGAAGGACCTGCGTGACTCTATATAATAGGGAGATTTCAATTTTTAATAACCATATATGAATTACTAAGGATTACTGCTTATGCACAGGAGACAGTTTTTCAGAAATAGTTCTACCAGTGCAGCTCTGAGACAAATCAAATGATGCGTTGGTGCAACGGTGGTGTGCAACTGTACTTTGTAAGCCATAGCTCCCTGCAGAGTTGTTGTCGTGTGCTGTCACCTGTCAGCCCATCCCTGCTAGATGTCATCTGCTAGAGTTGTCACCTGCCAGCTGTTATCAATAGCTCCAAATGACCAAAAGGGAGCAGAAAGTGTGCTTTAAAATCCCACAATTTCCAAAAACGAGTGAAAGAATATCATATCACCCAAAATATCTACATAAATTTTAAAAGAAGGGAAAATTGTTTTCTTCTTTCTTTCTCTTTCCTTTCTACAACTAGGTATCTCCTTCCCTCTGCCGTTTTTGATGGGTTTTTTTACTTCTTCTCCTCAGTAAAGAGAATATACATCTTTCTGCTGCAACTTTTTTTTTGCATACTCAGAAATGAATGAGAAAACCTGCTCAAATAACTGGCTTTTTTTTCCTTTTTCCCCTCCAACTATAAATTTTAGTTGTCCTAAAGGCATACCCTTTCTCCATATGAAAACACTTAAGAGTCTAAGTGACAGTGTGGCTCTGTTGATAACTATGAAAGTTAGGTATAGGAGCTAGCATATAGTACATAGGGTCAGTAATCTCATATGAATGAAAAAAATTATAGAAGACAGAATGCAGCAGTTGCAGTAGCAGTAACTGGAGCTCCAAAAGTTGTCATTAATAGAATTCATTGTCTTGAATTTAACATTTTTGCTTTAAACTTAAAAAGTTCTCCCTATCCTCTTTTATTTATATTTTATACTGAACACTGCTTGTTGTGAATAAACAGTTTATAACGAGCTTGCTCAGAACCTATGTAGACAGACGTCAGTCATGTGTGGCACATAAATCTGTTGGGAATCATAATGCAATAATTTTTTTTATTATAAAATGTGTAATAGAAATTCTGTTTTATTTTCCTCTAAAGAAAACAGTAAAATAAAATGTTTCTTTACAGCGATTAGGATGTATTTATTGTCCCTCTGTGTGTCCTTCAAGTCTCTGTGGTAATCCAAGACTGATGATGTGACACAGAAATGCCAGTAGGAAGAATAAGATAAACTAGTGATAAGCTCTTATTAAAAGTGAAATCTGGACACCTATAGCTCCAACTATAGCAACTACAGCTTTTTACTAGAAAGACAAAGATTCCTGCTTCAAAATCTTCTGTGTTGCTTTTTCCTCTGATCATGGTATCATGAATTTTTCTCATTCTTTTCGGACCCATCAGCTGTAGTATGCACTGTAATGTTTTTGGCTGACAAATAGTAAGACAAATTGGAAAAGAACCCCCCAAAAAAAGTGCAGCAGCAGCTGTGAAACATGTACATAGCATATGTATTAGCATAATGCATTATTAGCCTTCACAAAATTAGAGCATTTTCTTATGCAGCCTTATGAATTACTTTCTCTGAGGGACACAGAAAAGCACTTTAATACAGGTGCTGTATTAAAGCATTTCCTCTGAAATATCACTACAGGTATTCAGTTCAAATGTAACTTAAAATACCGGCAGTGGGGAAGATTTATCAGATAGCATTATACTGAGGGGCCAATGGCATACCACAGCTAACCAGAATTTTCTAGCCAATGCACGTTGACTGAAGGCCTGCACAGTTGCACTCTTAAAAACTGAAGAAACACTTCTCACATATCTGTTACTGCAGTTTTTTTAATCAGTATTTTCCTGACAAAAATTTTGCTTCTAACAGTTTTTCCCATCTTTGCTCATCTCCAGTCTAAGCAATTTTCACATTTTGTTTATGGTGTTTTATAAACATGTGTGTACATATATTTAGTTACAAAATATTAAACATAACATATAGTACTATTAGAGTTTTAAATACATAGTATTCTTAAGTATTATATCTTAGTATTCCTTTCTTTTCTCTATAGACAAAGAGTCTGGGACTATGAGCCCAGAAAATTAAGCTCATTTCAATCATTCCCTGCACTCTTTACTCTCAGCCTGTCTATTCACCAGTTCTTCGCTCCATACATCACTGAGGCATATCTACATTCACTTAGTAAATATGAGGGTACTGGGAAATTGCTAATTATTATATATTACCTTCAAACTAATAACTTGACCTGGTGTATGAGCAACTGAGTGGTAGGAAGGTAATTTCTCTGTACAATACAGGTGTTGTTTTCTTTTCATCTTTTGCTACCCCAGACAACAGCATAGAAAAGGTCTAAGGATTTATGTTACTAAATAAAATTAACTCTTTTCCATTAAGGGAGAATAAATATCAAGGGGCGAGAATAATTTAATAGACTGATGTCAAATAATTTTGTAGTGTTCATCACTACAGAAAGAGTTACTCACCACGACAAAATGGTTTTTCTAGTTATGAGAACTGACAGTGAAACCAAAAGCATTTTAAAATTAAATTATAAGAATGTCATCATCACAGTGCAGTGGATGTAAAGTGATTTTGATTGCTGGATAACAAAGTAGGTCTTAAACAACCTATGCTAATATGAAGTGTCAGTTTTACAATTAGTAGCGGTATTAAAGAGGCAGTAATCCTTTCTCTTAAACAATTTATACTTTATTAAAAGGTTCCTATGTAGATTTTAATCCGATAGGGTGTACTCAAGAAGTCAAAGTAATATTTAAGAAAACTGGCATGTAAGCACTGGGGAATTGGTCACAAGTTATCATCTCCAGCTGAGCTGTGTGAGGCACGTGGGAACTACATAGCATATGTAGCATTTCAAACTGTTCCTCATCTGCGTGTTTGGAAAGGACGTTGCAACATTTCATTTATTTGGAAATTTATTTAACATTGCATTTATTTGGTATTCATTGCATTTACTCAGAAATCATTTATCTAAAGCACAGGTAGGACTGAGATGTTGCAACATAAATGTTTGCTAGTACTAGTTTTATTCTGTGTATTTAGTTTCGGTAAAATCTGATCCAGATAATATGAGCAAGAAATATTATCATCCCTATCTTTCATCAGCATAGTTCTTCCTCCACAGAACACCAGTCTCCTAGGTATCTAGAGCTCGTTGAGTAGCACCCATAGTGAAAATTTATTTCAATTATAGCTATATACTAATGGCAGCCCTGAAGTAGGCTTCTCAATTTGACTTTCTGGGTTCCTGTTTCTAGTACAGCTTAGCTGATCTGAAAAATTTAGTTCACCAGATTTACCAAGTATTTCATAAGCCATTCAAGTTCTACTTTGTAATTATATCATTCTTATTTCAAAGTAAGACTACAGTAACTGATATAGTAAGGCAATGCATCCACGTAAGTTCAACTTAAAATGCTTCACAGGGAAAATAAACAAAAATGCCAATATGTCAGCATTTTAAAGAAAACATACTTGAGGAGCTTTGCTATATCCATTCTCTTTCCCAGTCTTAAAGAGACTAATGGGAATGCAATCTTTCACCGCCAGCCACTATCCTGGCCAGAATTATACAGCATCAGCAGAAAACAATCTGATCTGAGTGAAAGGAGTCATCATTCCTGTGAGGAGTAGTGCAAAGATGATGAACATAGCTAATGTGCTTTCATATTCTGTGGTGGCTCTGCCTGCCAAACTCACGGAGGCCGCAGTCCAACAGAAGAGCCAGGCAGTCGCTTCCTCTCATCAGCCCTGTTACGAGAGGTGGCAGCATTATAATACATCATCTTGTCCCTGTTCCTTTGGTTGAACAATCATAGTTTTTCTCCGCTAATACATCTACCATGATTTTCACTTTTGTCATCCTATCCCTCTTTGAATCAGAGATATCCTGGGGCAATGGCATTCCTCTTCTCCAAATCTGTATGATATACTCAGATCAACGGGAAAACCCTGTTTTCCTTCTCCCCAGCTGTTTAGGATCACGGCTTCATGTGATCCTAAACATGTGATGTGGCAACAGGCACAAACTGAACCACAGGAAGTTCCACCTGTACGTGAGGAGGAATTTCTTCACTGTGAGAGTGACGGAGCACTGGACCAGGTTGAACAAATTGGGATTTGTTCTTAATTTTCAACAGGAGGAGGACACTTGAGGATTTTTCAGGATGTTCTTCCCAAGAGTCACATTGCCTCTTTTATTTCATATTCTGTAAACTTCCACTTGTTTAGTACACTTATCTTCATAAGATATTTTTATCTGCCACTTTGAGTTATTATTGACTAGAAAGATGAAAAGGTTATCTACATTAAGGTGTACTCTTAGATGTTCTTATTTAGTTGCTTAGTTCGCTGAAACAGTTGCAGACTAGTTTAAAGTCAATTTCTACTTGCATATTTTGCAGCTTAAGTTCAGAGGACCTTTGTAGGGGTTTCTGTTAGGCAAAAGAGCTACTCATGAGTTCTCATCCCTTCATTTTGTTAATGATCACATATTTTTACTGGGATGCAGCTAAAGGTCTGACTGACATGCATAATCAGATTCAATCCAGTGAATGCTAGGTAACTCCTTATGTACAGTTCCCTCAGAGAAGTTGGATCTGATAGCATTCTTAAAAAAATAATAAATGTAACTAAAATATAAACTAAATATAACTAGTAGCCAGAAAGAAGACTCGTAAATATGGGTTACTAGAGATCAGATAGAAAAATGGATGTCCATACATTTTATTCATGTGAAAATCTTTGAATAGAAGCACTACCAGTGTGTGAAACTTTCCTACTTCCCCCTCCCCCCCCCAAAAAAAAAGAATTTATGAGATAGCTGAACTCATGACTTGTAGATAGTAGTAAGGAAAGAAAATACTACATCTGCTCTGTTCCTTGCCTCTGAGTGTCTAGACATTCCTAGAAAATTCACTTCTTATTACAATATTTAGAAATAAGACCAAGAAGCCCTGTAATGATATCTCACAGAGGGATCTCAGAGTCCCAAACCTTGCCTTTATTTTCAGTTATAACAGCTGGTGATTGGTATAATAATCATTGCCTGAGCTTGCACTTCTAAATCTCCCTTTTATTTTACCAAATTTATTGAAAGAATTGGACTTGCTTAGCATAAAGAAGAAATGTCTGGAAGAAATCTTCAGATAAAAAAGGTTGGTACAGAAAGAAGAGAAATAGTTTTCCTTGTCTGCATAGTCAAGAAGTAATGGGACAAAAATGCAGCAAGGTGGATTAGAGAAGGATAGAAAAGCCTCTCTAAATGTGAGGGTATTTAATAAACGTTGATAGAGATGTTCTAGAGAGCTTGTAGAGCCTCAGTCCCTGGAAATGTTGAACAGGTTAGACTAGCTGAATCCAACAGACATAAGATGGGCTAAGTCTGGCCTTTTGCTGAGTGTAGCAGGAAATGTCTGCACCAGCAGTGAACAGTTTTCACAGTTCAGAGCTTCCTCTTGCACCACCGTGTAACTCAACATGCAAAGTGCCACCAATGAAACAGGACCTGGAGGTGCTGCTGCTGCCATAGTTCCTCCCAAATGAGCCACACTCCCCATAATCCTTCCAGAAACACCCTCTTGATGCAGCAGCAAGAAGGCTCTGCATCGAGCACACATTCAGCACAACTCTGAGTGGTGCTGTGCGAAGCCCACTTGCGTAGGAGGGAAGCCATTGAGATATAGGGAGCCGCTGGAGGTCCCAGTTACCTGGATCTGGGTCCTGAAACTACCAAGGCTGATTTACCTAGAGTCAATCTGACTCCGTGCAGAAACAGTTTGAGGGCTGCCTCAGCCTGCACAGATTCTGGGTAGATGGATGATTATCTACAGTTTGGGAGTTATTAATCTATTAAGATGATATCAGTGAGAACCAAAAAAGGGAAAGGAGAGGAAAAAACAGACAATAAAGATGTCTTTATAGCACTTTCTTGAGATTTATTATTAAGAAATGCTCCTTCTTCTCATTGCTGCTTTACTTTTCATGAGTTGCACATCCAGGATGAAGAAAAGAAGGACACAGAAGAGGCTCTTTCTGTACTAGTGACTCTCCTACCCAGCCTCCTTCTCATCTCCCTGAAAAAAACATTTCCTTATATTTTATACAGATTTTAATGCATTCTATATTTGGAATGCCTTATGTGTGCACTTGTCCTTTTAGTGGCAATGGTATTGGCCTCTTGGTTTTGGCCTCTCTAAATATGCCTTCTCCTGCTTCATTTCCTAAGAGATGGAGGCAGGAGGTTTAACATAGTCCAACAGAGTTTAGAAAATGCCAAAATTAACTTAATAGTAAGTAAATGTAAAGTGTCAAATTGCCGTATGTAAAGGTTAGTTTCTTATAAAAAGTGATTCACAGTGTTTTGTTGTTTTTTTGTGTTTTTTTTTTTTGTTCTGTTTTTGTTTTTTTTTTTTTTTTTTTTTTTTTTTTGTAACAGAACAAGCTAGAGTCTCTCCGTATTTTGATAAAATTAAGAATTCTTAGCAGATACAAGGCATCAGGGTGTGCAGGAATGCACACATCCTGCTTGGATGAGGACCAGGCCTAAAGACCCTTCCTCTTCTCTTGGAACTTGCTGTTCTTAGGGTCTGTGAGCACAGAGTTTTGAAAAAAACTACCAATATCCCTGCATTTGATATAGGAGGGCATTACCAATAAAATGCCTTCTTATATGCTAAACATTCTTCAGAAGTCTGCTCTCTTTTTATGTTTGCCTTTGGTTGCCAAGGGTTCAACTATTAATTACATGAGCTCAACTATTCCTTGAAGAGAAAAAAAATACAAATATCCTGTCCTGCACACAGAGCCAGACTGCTGACAGCAGATTCTTTCAGAAGCATTGCTCAGCTATAGTTACAAAAAGTACAAGTCTGCACTGAAGTTTATATCTTTTTGGTGGTCATGTGTTTAACAATCAGGCATAGCCTGATTCAAAACCTGAGGAGATACCAAAGTTTGAAGTTTCATATGTGTGAATTTCTAAAATACAATGAAGCAAATACCAGGTGCTGAATGGTTCATTTGGAGCAGAAATTATTTTAAAACCCCATGAGACACTACATGAGATTCTGCAGAGAGGAAAAGAAATGAAGCCTATGCAGGAACAAAAGCCAGACTACACTTAATGAGACTGGCTTTGAAGGAAGCTAGTTCATGCACAGTCTGGCCACAAAGAGTAGTTTACAAAAACATACTTCTAGTTTATTAAAAAATTGTGGCTATGTTAGCATGTTAAAGTCAATTGTTCTCCAGTTTGTCACAATTTGAATACCATGGTACTTCTTTAACTTTGCTGCTTGAGGCAGATTCTGAGGGATACTAGGATGTCTGCAAGCACAAATGGAAATACAGAGTGACCCAATCTTACAGCAGCTCAGAAGAGTAATTCTAGCTGGATGACCAACAGAAAAGACTTGGATCTATATGTTTGAGGGGATCAAAGTCTTCTCTGTCGGTCATCCAGCTAGACAATCAAGATGTAATTGTTTTCTGTGCATTAAAATCATTCTATCACTTTTAAGAATTTCATCAAAATCTTGAAAAACTTTAAGTGAAAAAAAATAATTCCTTAAAGTTTGCAATGCGTCAGCATGAGTTTTTAAGTTTCTGACTTTCAGTAGTTATGTTTGTGGAATAATTTACATCTACATAGCACCTCCTGTCTGGAAGGATTCCAAATCACTTTACAAAACCTAAAGTGTGTGAAGGAATTGCACACAAGCATCAAAGTCAAGATGTGCGGCCGCCTATGAGCTAGAACACAATAGCACGCAACCCCTAACATAACAGGCGAACGGGAGTACTTCATCAAATCCAAAAGGGTGTTCCCATCCAATTCAGTATGTAGACTGTATTTCAGCTAAGCAGAATATCAGTTACCGCAGTTTGGGCAGATCATGATCATTATGTAAATACTCTTAACAAAAATAGTTGTGAGAGCCATCTCCATTTTCAGGAAAATATCTTAGTTCTGTAGTATTAGTGCTCTGTAATTAGCATTATAGAAACTGTAAAATGTTGAGTTACTAACATACCCATATCTTTTAGGAAGTAATCCACCAAAAGGCCAGGCAGGTAGTTTTAGTCCAAAGTCTTCCAAAGTAGTAAGGAGCTGCCTGCACTAGAAATACTGTTTTCTCATTTCTGTCACCAGTTCCAAACATTTCCAGAGGGCTTTGATGGGCCAAAAGCAATGCCTTCTAGTGCATTATCTCACCTCTTCCTGCTTGGAAGCCACTTATGGTGCTAAACTCCTTTTATACTTATGTTTTCCTTCTATCTCAGAAGATAATATATACTTACCTGTTGGATCACTCTCCTACAGATGCTGATGCGACAGATCTTACACATTTATGTCACAAAATGATATTTTTTAAAATATTATGATATTTTATTTTAGAGTCACATGAGTGTATTAGTTCTTTATTTACCTTTTTACTCTGTCAGGCTAATACAAATCACCTCCAGTGTGGGATGCTTTGCAAGTCACTCTGAATGCTGCAGAGAACCGGAAGTTCATAGTTACAACTTTTCAAAATCAGCAAAAGAAGTATGACAGCAAATTCAGCTCTGGATTTGTTGCAGATTCTGCTAATGCCAGCAAAGTAATTGTAAATAAAAAACAATCTGCTACTGGTGTACTGTATCACCTAGTGAGATGTAAATACTTTGAAACTATCTGCATTGAGAGTAGGTTGAATGGGTTTGCCTTCACATACAACCGGTTGTTTTTGTTTGCAATACATAACCTTTTAGAAAAATCTTACTGTTCTTGATGATAAAAGAAGGTTTGCAGTTGAGCTGGATAATAGCAGGGGTCAAGTCATCTGAACAGCCTTTAAACTTTCCTTTTATTGTTGTCTTTGAATAAGCAATGAAAGTAAGAAAAATTAACCACTGACTTTCACCATTTTTAATCCATTAACAATTTAATCTTCATCATAAATTAAGTTCTATTAAAGGAACCCTCTAACTGACTGTTTCACTTCACCTAGAAATGGACAGGGAGGTCTCTATCTAGCAGGAACATCTAGCATGTAGTACGTATAGTAAGTCAGGAAGGAGGGGTTATGGCGTAAGTAAAATATGCAATAAAAAGTAGAAATTGCAGTTCAGTAATTCAATCCACAGCACAGAAAGTGGTGCTGCTTCTTTAAATATCTTGAGAAAATGTAATTCATCTTTAATTCCCCATTTTCCTATTCAGAACAAGTGCTGCCCAGGACTGGTTTTCGAGTGGATTCCTCTGGCAAGTATTCTTCAGCCTTCTTTGGTCTGTAAACTAATTGTCCTCCATTTTATGTTTAAGTAATTCTTTCTTTAATCATTTCTCTAGATTGCAGCCAGTCATGACAGCCCCGCCACCATTTTATTTTTGTATGAACTATATGGGGGTTATAGAATGCTACCTCTAAATCTTTTTACAATAGATTTTCATTTTGAGGAAGGACAGCCGCTTCCTTTCCTCAGACAGTCTTTGTGTATGTTTAACGCTGTTTCGTGTGTGCTTTGACACATTAGGGTTCACTATCCTACCATTAATAACGTAAGAAATATTTTTCTATAGCTCACGCCTAAAACTTAGTTTAAGCATTATTTTGCAATGAAAAAATGAAATTAATTCCATCTTCATTTGCAAAAGAACAGAATTGATGTGTTACACAGACCCACCCATTTCTTGCTCTCATATATTAAAGACCCATTAAAGACTTTTCTAGTCCTACACAGCTTGGATAGGCTCCTAAATTAAATATGGATTTGGGCTGGTTTTGCACATCCTATTAGAGGGAATAGGTTGGCTATTCAGAGCGTCGTTCCTGCACTGGATACCTTAATTATAAAACCAGAGCCTACAGAAGAAATGTTGACTCTAAGTGTAACTCCCCTTTTGATTAAACTGTTTTAGAGATGGGACACTTAGGTGAGCCAAGCTGACAAATGTGCCCATAGGAGGACTATACTAATTCAGTCTTGGCTTGACTCCCGTGTCTGCAAGTCTATTCATTTGTTCTTACTTGGCATGAACCGCAAGGTTGCAGTCTAGCTTATACCAAGAGAAAGAAAAGGTGCTTTTTCCATAATGAAGTCATATTAACCAACAGTTTGCAGTACATTGCAAGGCAGAGAAGTGTTGTTTCTCTGTAAGTACAGGCAACTTGATCAATGCTATGATCAATCAAAAATCTGCTCCAGCAAGAAGAGGTAAATCTAATAATCCTTTGTGGGGAAAAAAGTGCCAGAATCATAGAAAAGTAAAGCACTGAGGAAATATCAGGGAGAAAATGTAATCATTCCCACCACAGAGAGTACTTGATTAATGCATATTCAGGAATACTGAATGCATTGGCATATGGTAGTAAGGATTTTTAAAGAATCTATCAAGCCTGAGTTGCTGTAGTAAGAATATGCTATTAGTGAACATCTTACCTATATTGAAGAAAGAGGAAAAATGGATTCAATAGTCAGCAAGAGTTTAGAACATATTTTAAGGTAAAGACTAGCTACAGATACAGAGATAAACTGAGATCTAATGCAATAGGAGTTTAAATAAAGTAGGTTCTGTCACACTAACCTGATAACTGATTTTTGCACCAAACAAGTGATACATATTTAATCAATCTAAACTTCAATTAGACATTTTACAAAATACCAATTGTAATTGATACTCTTAAATGCTAGCCTGGAGCAGATAGAACAGAATTTAAATAGGAATGGCTAGAAAACAGCTAAGAGCAATTACAGTAAAAGAACAATTTCTGGACTGAAGGAACAGTATTAGTGGAAAGCTTTGAAATTAATCTTCTCTATTATTTTCATTAGTGACCTAAGCACATAAACTAAGGGTGGAAATCAGGTTCAGAGTGATACATGTAACTTCAGGTGTCTGTGGTGTAGTTATCTCCAGCTCGGCAGAAAACCAGTCAGTGAAGTCATGTCATCACACCTAACATGAAAGCTGAAACAACTGGAAACAGAGGTGGATGAAACATTCTAGTATAGAACTCAGTTGCAGGAGATAATGTGATATTTTAGTGAAAAGACAAATATAATCATGGGGTGTAGTCCATCAATAAGAGTGCTAAATGAGGAAGGTGACCTGGTAAAAAAAGGCCACAAAAAGGCTTAACTGCCAAGTATCTTCTTTGCGCATGTCTTTACTGGTAAGATCCCTCTGCTCTTTGCTTGCAATAACAGGGATCTGGACTAGATGACCCAAGGATCCTGTGTTTCTACTGCTTGGTGGAACAAAAAGGAATCTTTTTGTTTTAAACCAGTTTTTAGTGACCAAGGAAGAATTGGCAACGAATGGGCTCTGTAGCCTTCCAGCTTCCTGGGAAGGAAGGCTCTTCTGAGCAAGGCCAGTTGCCATGGTCAGTTAATCCAAAAGCTTCCAAAATGTGTTAGAGCTCACAGAAAGGAAAAGTGTGCCCATATACGTTATTTTTAGCCTAAACCTATTCACAGTCAGCCTAGCTTACCTTTTCAATTCTAAACGGGTAGAAAGAGAGCCTCATCAAAAAAATATAGTTTTTCTTTTGGAGTCTGGTACCAACATTGGTTTGGATCAGCTGTGTAAAGTTTAAGTCTCAATGTGCCAGAGCATGCATTCTTTGCATCTTCACATTCTTATCCTTTATTAATGTACTCCCAACTGTGCCTGTGATTCATGTTTGCACAAATAAAGGTAGTGCTTGGTTTGTGGCAGACCACTGGAAACAATGCCTTCAAGCGGGTATATAAATGCCGATCCTACTGTGTCTATCTGTGAGATCCGCTCCCTAGTACTAACCCCATCCTTGTCACACAAGCAAACCAGGCACAAGTAAAGATAGAGTTTTGTTTTCATCCTAAAACTCCTTTGCCTCTGACAACTTTGAAACAACCTTAGCATTAAGTTAATACATCATGCACAAACTTCATTTGCTCTTTTATTGACTGTTGAAACACTTGTCAAATAAATTGAAAAAAAATCAGTATAATAAGCTCTTAAGAGCTGCTTTGTTGTCTAAACATATGAGAGGCAAGTTAGTAGGGAAAGGTAATACTCTTATGTTACAAACAGATATCTGAGGCAGGTTCAGTTGAACTCTAATATCAATATATATTTCTGAAACAGTGTGTGGGCCCCCATAATATGCTGTCTTGGCAGTTTAGAGAAAAAATTCATGGCAGAGTGATAGGACAGAGCTGCTGTGGATAGTTCTGTGTTGCTTTCTTTGAAGATCTGTCTAGGGCTGAATCAGTGGTTCAGATATGAGTGGAAAGGGATCACCGTCTAGCTCAGCTCCACCGAGCAGCATCCAAAGGCTGCACCCTCCTCTCCATTAGCATTGCCCAGCACACTGCACATGTCATCTTAAAAAGTGAGAAAGAGACAGCAATCACCCAGTCTCATCAGCCAAGAGGGATCCTCCAAACTCCCTAGTTTGTGAGGCATCTGCTGACTGCTCTGGTGGGGGGGGTGTTAATGAGAGCTGCTGATGTGCCGTATTTCAGCCATCTGTAGTCCCTACCCTCCTAGGGAAACAAGGCACAGTTGGAGACATCATGAACAGTTTGCTGAAATAAACCTATCCATTCCTTTCTGTCCTTCGGGGCTGACAAAATGCTGGCACTGGCCAAAAGCACTATCACAATTTATAGATCAGAATGCAATTTGTACAAAAGATCATTCTGGTTAATAACTGTCGTGCTTTAGGTGACGAGCCCAAAGTGTCACTAAGCATCCTGACAGAAAGATAGCTAAAAGAGACAATGTCTCAGTCTTTAACTACTCACTGTTTCACTTTTTACTCTTTGGAGTTTTATTTTAAATCTCTCGTTTGTATTTTGAGGGCACCTAGACTGAAAACAATGGACTTTTTCAAATGAAGCTAAAGACACTTTCACAAGAAGTTCATTTTTAAAAAGCACTACATTCCTGAACTAATACAATCCAGGGCAGAATATATGTTTACAGGCAAGTGATGCAGGCATATGGAAGCACATTTTAATGATTCATAAAGCTACTGAGACTTTAATTGAGTAGCATTAAGGAATTCAAGTCATTTATGTTAGCTTTCAATTTAAACCCTAAGACTCAGAGGTTTATAATGCTAGCTTTCATCAAAACTCTTTATTGAGGGTATTACCTGACAGTGGAATACTGAAAAGCTGCATTACGTAAAAGACATACTGTTTTATACTTGCCTATGGAACTAAAACGTTCTGTGATGATTATTCATCTTTTCTAAGTTGGACTGATTAATTTTCTATCTTTATCTCCCATTTCAGTTTATTCTCTTAAGTTTTAACGGACAGCAAGGAAAATACAAATTAAATGCCAGAGATGGCTGAACAGCAAAATATTATACAGTCAGCCTTGGGAGGAAGGCATCGTCATAACCTCTATTTTGGACAGAATTTTCCAGTACTATTCTCCTGTGAATGTGTTCTAGTTTTCCAAGATACCTACATTTTCAAGTGTCTTCTCTTTGTCCGTGTGCAACGCATTGTATTCCATTTGTTCCCACCGGCTCTAGACAGATTGCCATTAGTCATCCGCCATGAACAACTGGGGAGGGAAGACGGTGTAAATTCTCCAGACCAAATAATAATGCATTGCTCACTGGGATTTCCCTTTAAACCAGGTCCTGATTACAAGGAGCTGGATGTTCACCTTCGGAGGATGGAGTCTGGTTTTGGCTTCCGAATCCTGGGAGGAGATGAACCTGGACAGCCTGTGAGTTGCTTCTTCCTAACTTTCTGTTCTATAATTCTAATATCTTCATGAAAATCACCCCTGTAACTGAAATATCAGACAATACAAACAACATTGATTCATTACAGGTGAAATAAAATATAAAATAATATCTATATAGGTTTTTTAAAGAATCATGTATGTATTTTAGTAAAACAGTGATATATATAAACACTGTAATATAAAGGTGTTAGAGAGTATGTCTTTGGGAGGGCAGACAGAGTTACTCACTCAGAATAACTTTCACAAGGTAACTGGGGCTTTTCACTGGGGACTAATCCCAAATCTGTACTTATAACACTCTGATATCACAACCTTAAATGTAGTCTATGCATCCTCTGTTACCACAGTGAAACATTCTGGGTAAAATGTGTAACTGTTTGATGGATTCACGTCTTCTGCATTCAGATTCATATAGAATAATATCATTGTCATTCAAGCTTTGACACTTATCAGCACAACAGTATCTGAGAAACAAGACATTTCTCTCTTTTAAAATTGTCAACATCTATTGAACTACTGATAAATAATAATAGCTTATTGATGTCTCCTTTGAAAGGAAACAAATGCACTGTATTGTACAAACGTACTTCAAATGCCAATTGAAACAAAGACCACATTTTAGAATAAATATTTTGGAATGGATTTCAAAGCTGAACAAGGTGTAGCTCTACATAAGGACTTCACTATCAAAACAATGCTGTTTCATCATCTAAACCTGCACTGTGCTCGAAATCCCTCTGGCATCTGACTTTCTGCCATGGAACATGTCCCAGCACCCATAAAACCTGGTGCCACTGATCTGCCATCCTCGCGTTCCCCAGCTAAACATTTTTCCTGTCTTCTCTGGAAGGCCCTGTCAATTCGCATTCTCAGGGCTCGACTCCTGGAGGAAGCCAAGAAGGAAATCTATTGGGATTTAGAATAAACATCCCATTTTATTTTACAAAGAATGGGAGCTAGTGGAAGATTCTGAAATCTCCCTCTACCTACTTCAGATAGTAGTGTCTACTGGCATTTCCCACCTGCCACGAGGTGTCCCTGGTTACCAGGCTGCTAAATATTCTGGGGAAGAATCTCTCTTGGTCTCTCCTTTAGTACATTTTCCATTCCACTCGGATTGAGTGTCTGACTGGCTCTGCAGTTTTGAGGTTTAGGGCATTCTCATGGGAAAAAGTGCAGCTCAAATACCTCATCCATTAGCTGATTATTTGTATAAAATGAAATGGTTTCAACCTAAAGGAGTAACATAAAACTGCTTTATAATATCCAGTACTCTGAATGGTTAGGAATAGTTGCCTGAGTTGTGGGAGATCTAAATTTATGTCTCTGCTCAAAAATCAAGTAGGAATTTGGAAATGAATCTTTTGCTTCCCAGATATAGGCTTTATGCATCATTGCAGAGGAAGCAGTTCTTTCTAGTTTCTTTTCAATAAAGGACGGTTCTTTCTAGTTACTTTTCAGTAAAGAACTGATGTGGCTTAGCTGTCTAAAGCCAAACAGTCATGGCTGGATACCAATTGCACAGCTGTGCACCCCCACCAGGCCATAGGTTAGCACCTTACTATTTTTGAAGGGCATGACTGAAAATGCTTCTTTGTGTGAACCATCTTCTAAGGTGCTTCTGTGTCCTACTGAACAATTGCTCCCAGTCTGCAATTAGCTTCAAGGCTACTGCCTTTATTTCAGGGTTCATGTACACAAAAGAATTTTTCCCCCTCATATATCAGTGTAAGAGGCTTTATGTCTCCCTACAAACCATGTCTCCCAGTTCCTGGGAATGAATGAGAACATAGATTGAGGCTGAGGGTTCTACATGGCAAAAAGGTGCTTTAAAGCTAGATGTTGCAGTGGTGGACTTTTCAGATCGCTCTTTTCTACTACTTGTTTTCACAGCCCAGGATCATCATTAAGAAAGACAGATGAACTCTACTTTCTTTCTACTTACTTACTTTTTTCTTTCCTTTTTTTTTTTTTTTTTTTTTTTGAGTTTCCATCTAGTCTGTATTCAAAATACAAAGCTTTTAAATTCAGTTTTCTCTCCTTCACTGCCTCCTTGCTCCCCCATGGACAGCCCACCTGCAGCTTCCTATTCCTCTCACATCCAGAAAAGGAGAGGCAGTTTTTGCCTGTTCTCCAAACCCGTATGTGTCCCATGAAACAAGAACTAAGACACTTTGAAATGTTTGTTTCAACTCTCCTGCTGTGCAGTCAGGTAACACAGAACAAAGGAACCTTTCATTGCCTTTTGTCTTTGTGGCTTTGTTTCTAAAAAGGGGTATGGATTCTTCAGCATAAGGCAATAAATTTCTCAAAGAAGTAGGATCTGCATGAAGTTTTTCAAAATGATGATATTGGCACTGTAGAGGGACTATAGCATAGTTTGCTTCTACTTGTGCAATCTAGCTGGGACCTTTGAAGGAGTAAGTGTAGGTGGAGTACTCCACATTGCTTATTTGTAAGTGCAAAGATGCTTTCCAAAGGGAAGTTACATTTATCACAATATTTCAAGGATCAAGATTGTGGGAGCACTAGTTCCAATCACTTCTCAAATCTCATAAGATCATACCACTATATATATTTATCATATCTGACAGTAACTGGAGGGGATTAAAACAGTCTGGCTGTATTACAGCCAATTATAACAGAAACATGCTCCTGACACACTCAGCTCCAGCACTGAGAGGTTATAACCAGTGCATAACCTGGCACCTTACTGAAGATGATAATCACTGTCCCGAAAGGGGAAAGTATTTTAGGTACATTCATACAGCTCAAACTGAAAATCACAGGAACATGTACATAATTAGACTAAGAGTTTCTCCTCTCCCAAACAGGTTGGCTGTGATTCATCTAATTTAAAATAAAATGCCTGCTAGATATATATATCTTGATACCGCTAGTGATTAGTGCTAAGACACAGAGGTTTCTAAGATGTTATGTAGCTATCCAAAGAGCAAAACGTTAGGACAGTGCAAGCCACACCTTAAGAGTTCCCATTTTTCTCAGTGATTAGACAAAGAGTTCTGATGATTATCTTAAATTTAAATATCACAGGCACTTAAAATTAGGTGAGATGAATCGCACCTTTTATGTCTATTTCTTAATTTTACTATGTGTCTGTAAAGTTACTGTGTTCTATCCAGAGAAACTGAATCACAAAGTTAAATAATTAGCAAGAATCACAAAGAGATTCAATATCAAAAAACAGATTAACATGTATGAATTAATAGACCTAGGTTTCAATTTCAGATTATGCTGTTACAATCTTCCTAATCCCAACACTTCTCATATTTAAATTTGTTTGGTAGGTGAAACTTACCTTTCTCTCTGCAACACACTCTTTACTGCAGAAATATTGTCACCCTCATTTCCCACACATTCAAAGCAATCTCATACAATCTGGAACTGTATCACAGAAATAATATAGTCCTGACAAATATTTTTTCTGTTTCAATCTTGCTTGTAGAAATAATAACAATTATGGAAACCTTTTATCAATGACATGGAAGCAGATAGCAGATAAGAAACAAGTTCAGATATAGAAAATGAAAAGAAGGAAAAATTAAGTTATTCTTGCTATTCAGTATTGCCCTAAAATATACCCAACAACAGATACAATGGCCATCATCTTGGCAAACACACATATCTACAGATTTTAAAGTAGGAACCTACTGCTTATGTTCGGGAGGCACCTCCATCATTCTGGTCAGTTACAAAGTCACGTTCTACTCTGGGTATAGACAAGCAAAAGATCAGATATGATTATACAGATCAGTCAAAACTAAGAGGAGTTTTGGACTTTGCAGGAAGTACTGATGACCTACCATGCTATGAGCTGCATTTGTGGTTCTCCAAAGATTAAAGATGAAAAAATTATTCAAATATTTTGTCAGCCTATAATCAATTACCAAGAAACTACAAAAAATAAAAACCAGGAGCAAGTTACTCCCTACGAATGTTCCAAATTACAGTGAGTTAATATCCATTTCCTTACAGGATAACTAACAAAAATTCTTACTCATTTGAGATTCACAGATCCAAAGGTTCTGTGAATACTTTGTGGAGCTCTATCTAAGTGTAGCTTTGGATAGCTTTTGTTGCCTAGTAAAGGAGCCTAAATGTATATTTCATAGCTGGATTTTGCACAAAGCATTTTTAAAGCTTTGATGTATATTCTTTCACTTTTTGAAGAACAGAATGGAGAACCTAAAAGAATATCTCCAGGAACTCAGCCTGGTGCTGCTTAACAGGAATCTAAGAACACCAGGAAGAAGGAAATGGCTGTACTTTGTCTTCTTTTTCTTACATTTTAAGCAAAAGTGAGCCAAAGGGGACTGGGGAAAACTCTCAAGGCTCCACTTGGGAGTTTCATTTAAGCCCTCTGCTAGGGTACTTCCAACTTGGCAGCCAAAGCGTTGAGAAAAAACAAGATCACCTGCATGACTGCCACATTTAGCCTTTGCAGTTCACTATGAAGAGCAATACTTGATGGCTTTTATCTTTTGTTATTTAAAGCGGATTGTCACACAGCATGCCATATCCATCATTCTGTGTTCACTCCAACACTGAAAAAAGGAAAAGAAAATTGGGAACACACTTTGTGAATACTCAGAGATTGCTAGTTTTGTTTGAATCAATCTCGATTGTTCTATCACCAGTCTATGGGGAAAATATGTATGTCTTCATCTAATAAATTATGTGCATAGAAATTTATGTGCATAGAAAGTGGAGAAAGTCATTAAAAGGTTTAGAACATATTTTTTTAATGGTTTATACATTCTCTACAAACTACATTTAAATATTGATTTGGGAATACAACATCTGCCCAGAGTAAGTTGACATTTTTCCTCTTTTTCTATTTTGCTGATCAACGACTACCTGAGCATTTATTCATTATAAGTAGCAGTATCTGATATTGCATTTTTCTTTCCCCTCTAGAGGATCTTGAAGCAAACCCTGTGGGTGGGACCATTTCTACTACACACCTTAGATTTGTTTCTCCAACTACATACATCACACAGCAATTAGGAACCTTGAAAAAGCAATATGTAGATTCATTAATTTAAGGTCAAAGGAGCCTTAAATGCTTTTTAGCTATTTGTCTCTGCATAATGTCATCTAGAGAAATTCACTGTTGCTTAAGTGTCTTGATTTAAAGATTTCAAGAATAGATAATCCTTAGAACAGGATTCTCAGGTGTATCACTCCTGCCAGGTGAGAAACATCTTACCTTCTTACCAAAGGTAAGAGCACATCTTCAGTCACACTGACAGACCAGGAACACATCTTTCAAGCACACACAGATCTTTTCACCTGTACTGAACCACTACCAATTTCAACAGAAAGGGAGAATCTCTGCAACATCCATGGGACAAAATGGGAGGCTGTGTCTGTATGTGCACTCAGTGTGTATGTGATGGGGCTTTTGCTTCTTTTCTACCCAGATTCTGATTGGAGCAGTGATTGCAATGGGCTCAGCAGACAGAGATGGTCGTCTCCATCCTGGTGATGAACTGGTCTACGTAGATGGGATTCCAGTGGCTGGCAAAACCCACCGATATGTGATTGATCTTATGCATAACGCTGCCCGAAATGGGCAAGTGAATCTTACTGTGAGGAGAAAAGTGCTGTCAACGGGTGAGTTAAGAGGACTGGGAAAGGTGAAAAGAATAGTAGAAATCAGTGCTCTCAGCACAAATAATAAGTGCTGTTTTTTTTTTTTTAATGAAAATTTAAAGTGAATATTTGTGTTATTTGAAGAATGAATAATTGTAAATATTTGTCCCTCCTTTCTGTGACAAAATTACTACAGCTGAGTGTTGTTCCCTTCAGAAGTGGGAATAACATTGGCAACCCCAGTGTGGTGATCATGAGTGCTCTGGATTTGTTCCATGCTGTCTCGGTCTGTGCTGTCTCCTCTTGTGTAACCTTTTGGGACAAAATGTTCACCTCGGTTAAAGCTGACAGTGTGAATAAGCAATCAGAGAAAGGCTGAAAGACTGTTAACGGTCTGAGGCAAAGACTCATTTCACACTTGTGTATGTTTAAAGCCCATTTCTGGTCTCACTGATGTCACTTGGAGTTTTTCCCACTGACTTCAACACAAGCTGGCTAAAAATTTCCTGTACTCCATAAACTGCTACCAGAAATGGGGCAGGTTCCTCCCTTCAAGCAGACATATTCAGAAAATAAATTTAAAACAATATGAAGAATCCAAAGCAACTAAAACATTTGGACTAGCTCAGTGTCAATTATTGAAAAAGACTGGAACCTTGGAAAATATCTGGCAGCATCTATTAAAGCTTTAATCAGGGAATCTGCTCCTGTTCCATTAAAATCCTTGCTTATTTGAGGAAAGTTTATTTAATTACTTATAAAATAAGGCACGTGTGGTCGGCACACGTCACTGAGGGATCAGAAGTGAGCAAAAGCACGTGTTCAGCCTGTCCTGTGTTCCTCCTGCCTACGCCCTAGCTCCCGCTGTCCTTCCCAGACCCGCTCCCCTTCGTTCCCGTGCCGAAAAGCCGCTCTCCCGCCCCCCTTCTCGTTCGTGGTCCCCCCTCGCGCCGCGGCGCGTGCCAGCCGCGCTCTCTCGGGACTGACTTTCTTCTGTTACCGACTCCAGAGTCCTCCAGCCAGAAAGCTCCCCTTCCACCCGGCGCGACGCCCCCTCGCAGCTCCCCCAGCGCTAGGAAAATGGCCAATAACCAAGGTAATACGCCGAGCGCTTGGGGTTGGCGCCTTGCCGGGGCCAGCCGGCCGCAGAGGCTGCGGTCAGCAGGCAGCATTAATAACGGTGAGGGTTAGCGCAGAAAGGACAGCAGCCGTCACTGCTCGCTAGCCATTAAATAAGACGGTCTTATTGCACGCTCCTTCTCCTGGCACCGAGGGTGAAGCAAGCTCATAAAGCACCTGCGGTGTTCTGGGGCCTTAGGAGTATCACACGAGGGGAGTACAAGGTGTAACTCATTAGTGTTTGATCATTTCTGGAGCTGAACAGGATTCCAGTTTGGTGTGATACAACACACGCTCTGTGGAAAAATTTAAAAATGACTGATGTGGGATGTAACTGAAAAATACAATGCTAACATACCAGATTTAATGTGAATTTCTCACTAACATGAATGTACACAACAAGGGCACTGGTGCTTTCCTTACCTCCCTGATGAATATCTCGCCTAGCCCTAGCTGGCGCAGCATTTTGCACGGATACATTCCCAGATCTGGAGCAGGTAATCACCCTTCTCAAGCTCTGGGAAACAATTTGATTAGGCGAGAGAGTATTCTGAAAAACAGGAATTGAAATGCCATTTCTTCCCAGGCAGAAGCAAAATGTAATTTTTCTGATGCATATCTGTTGTACAGTCGACAATCAAATGGCATTTAAACTCTTCCTCCTTTATCTTTCTTTTCCTGTACTTAATGGCATTCAGTTCGCTCATTTATGGCCAAGCCAGCTCTTGGTCATTCAGCAGGGTGAGATAATTTCCTTTCTGTTGCAGCCATCCTGACAAAAGCAGTATTCTGTTTTCTGAAACATGACAGCCAGAAAATGAGATCTCTCTTGTCACCAACTATGGCATTTAGTTGCAGATTTGGTTCAATAACTCTTAGAGATTTTCAATTCTAATGTAGCAGTCTAATAACTGTTTGTTTTTCTTCCTCCTTATTCTCTCTAATCACTTTATTTCGTAGTTGCACAAGGACTGCTGAAGGACACACCTGACTGAGAAAACAGCAGCCTGTCCTTGGATGATGTTTATTTTGTTAATATGTACACACTCAAGGTCTAACTTGTAAGCTCTCTTCCTAGGCTGTGTGTGTGTACGTGTAAGCTCTTCACGTGTTCCATAGGATGACTCTGCCACTCTCACCCCTGCCAACAGAAAATATATTTCTCATATTTATCTGAAAATTGAGTATTAAAACTGCCAATAAGTAATGATTTGTGTAAGCAGCTTAGATCTTCAAGGAATAAAAATCTTTTTTCCATCTGAAGGTGTAACTTTGCTGTTTCTGTTTACCACAATACCTGTATTAAAAAATTGTTTAATCCTACAAGATTTAACTTGTTCCACGTTCTTGGTACTATAAAGCAATAGTGAAGTATGGACTCCATTTCCACTTCTCCCCTTTTCCACTCATGTACGCAAGAGCATCTTCTCAGTCTTTAAATGAACACTACTTCTGTGACTACACCCACAAAAAAACTATTTGTGATTATTTTTCATTGTATAACTGCTCTGTTCCATATGTCTCTTTTGAGCATGCTAATCAACTTGTAAAAAGAGCATTATGCAGCTAATCCTAATTACACTATTTTAGCTGCCTGCTTAAATTCTTTCAATCCAAACAAAAATTTGTATTGGATTAGATGTCGCATTTTGCCCCAGATGACAGATCAGCTAGTAGACAAGGGAATAGTGCTTGCTAACATTTTAGGAATCCAGATATACACTGTTTCTTACAACAGTTTCCTTTCCTCTCTTTTAGACAGCTTAGCAGTGAGTATTCATGCTTGTTTTATTTGATTGCCCTTGAATGCTTTGCATAATCATGTAGATTCCTGTCTCTCTGCATCTGTTGTGGTTCCTAGTTTAATATTTACAGTAGTCTGGGCTATAAACAGTCAACTGTATTCGTGTTGCATTAGCAAATGTACTGTAAATCACAGAGCCACTGAGCGGAATGTAATACTGATATGATTTATATTTCAGGAGAACCGTGCCCAGAGAATGGCAGAAGCCCAGGCTCAGTATCTACACACCACAGTTCTCCAAGAAGTGACTATGCTACTTACGCTAACAGTAATCATGCTGTCTCTAGTAGCAATGCTACACCCCCGGAGGGCTTTACTTCTCACAGCTTACAAACCAGTGATGTTGTGATCCACCGCAAGGAGAATGAAGGTTTTGGCTTTGTTATCATCAGCTCTTTGAACAGGCCGGAATCTGGGTCCACAATAAGTAAGTAGATCACATTTTTCAGCTTTTATTTTTCTCATTTTACTCTAAGTGAAAGAAAATAAACTAAAATCTGACACCTGCTTGTTAATCCCTGCATGACCGCACAGATTAAATCTGAAGGGACTTCCCAAGTCCCTTCCAGGGGCATTGGTTTTCTGTTGTGTCTTGGACAAAAACAAAGGTTATTCTGGCCTCTGAGGCACTGTGTTTTAAACACTCATTTCACTGTCAGACTACAGTAACATTCATCCACAAAGTAGATTTTCTCTGCTTCTGTATCCCAAAGAGACACTGCAGGTAACTGCTAGAGTTGTGTGAACAAATGATTCATACCACCTCTATTGAATTATACTTTTTTATTAAGACAAAATTCAGAAACTTGACATAAAAGCTGAGATCAAAGCATACCTGGTGATTAGAACTGTCCACCTAGGACACTGAGGCAACAACTAGAAAGTCAGTGGGAAAGAGGTTCGGGGATGCTGATTTTTTAACTGACTGAACTATAGATAGTATGCAAGTTTACAGAATCACAGAATAGTTGGAGGTAGAAGAGATTGGAGACCACCTGGTCCAAACCGCTGCTCAAGCAGGACGAGCTAGCTTGAATTACCCAGGACCATCTCCAGTAGCTCCATGTCTCTCTGGTACTGGGGAGCCCAGGACTGGACTCAGCACTCCAAACAAGACCTCACCAGGGCTGAGTAGAGGGGAAGGATCACTGCCCTCGACCTGCTGGCAATGCTCTGCCTAATGCTGCCCCAGATACCTTTGGCCTTTTTTCCCACAAGGATTCATTGGTAGCTCATGTTCAACTTGTCCATCAAGACCCTGAGGCTCTTCTCCACAGTTTTCCAGCAGGTCAGCCCCCAGTCAGTACTGGTACATAGGGTTATTCCTCCCCAGGTGCAGGCTCTGTACTTTCTTTTGCTGGACTCCATGAGATTGCTCTCTGCTCATCTATCCAGCTTGCCAAGGTCCCTCTGAATGGTAGCACAGCTCTCTGGTGTATCAACCATTCCTCCTAGCTTTGTATCATCTGCAAACTTGCTGAGGGTGTATTCAGTTCTAAATTACTACTGAATATAGGGAGGTGGCAAAATTAGACCTTAAGGATTACCGCACACTTGTCTGGAAAACTAATGTTAGCTGGGGCTCAGCTCTGTTGCTTTATACAGGCAATTAGTGCTATCTGAGATGTCTTACATATGTGAGACATCTAAAGGGAGGTCTGACAAATATGAAAGAGGACCTGCAGGAGATGCGCACCCTTTGTAGCAGGCAGATACAGGCACAAGGGCACGCTTGGTAATTTAAATGGCACTAGACACCTACATTTACCCAAATGAACTGAGCCCCTTGGAAGGGGAAATGTTAAAGGCTTTGTTCTGAGAGATATCCACACCTCCCACCAAATCCGTCTGAAACTGTGAACACTAGCTGCTTCTGAAAAATCAAGACAAGGAAGAAAATTTGACATTTTGCAAGCCTAATTACAGCCTAATGCAGTCTTTTCCCTGCATTCAAAAGGTATTTACAAGAAACTGTTATTTTGCCCCAAACTGGTTCTTGAGGAAACAGAAAAACAATTTCAGCTTTTAGGGCCAGACTTCATAGTTCTAAATTCATAAGAGAAAAATGATTAGGAGAGTATGGGAAAAGCTATATCTCACAATAACAAACGATCTCAGAAAACAGCTTCACAATATTTCATGAACATGCAGTTATTAGAAGTGTTCCTTTTCATATTACCTCAGCTGAATTTTAAAATACCATATGATTGCCAGAAAAAAATATTGTAACAAAACCATGGATAATTAGGCACTTGGGACTCTGAGTTTTCACTTTATTGAATATAATAGCCAACTTGAAGTTCTTTGCAGAAGATCAGATAGAAAAAAATATCCCACAGAGGGCACTGAGATACATACATATTCATCAGTTAAGCTGGTCATGAATTTTTCAAGAAAATTATTTCACAGATAGGATTTTGGGTTGGGGGAGAAGGAAAGGGGAGATGGATAAAAAGAGAAAACACCAAGAAAACAAAAATTATGTGGCCAGGTTCAAGATCCTACTTTACCTCCTACTCTCCAACCTATTCCTGTATTGGTGACATCATTCCCTCCCCACCCTTAAGCAAGTACATAGATAACCACTGTTGAGCCTCTGTCGAACATCTCCAACAGTAAATGAAAATGACAGTCTGCTGAGGAAGTAACAAGTGAATTTATTAAAATAATAACTGTATTGAATTTTAGATTTTCCAAAGAGCACTGAGAGAAAAAAAGCATTTCCCTATGATTCTTTGATTAAAATGCATAAACAGGAGTAGAAAGCGTACTAACAACAGGAAAAAGTATCAACTGGACACAGAAGATAATGTCCAAAACATGGTTTAGATCAATATTTAAATATGGATTTGCATAGCACCATGTCAAATGCCTTAGTAGGCACTTGCTTCTTATACCAGTAGTATGTTAACATGAAATGTTGTACTGTGATTCTAGTGCTTCTGGTTTCAGAGCTAGTCCATTTGTTATTAGCTCAATAATCTCTGTTTCACACTGAATCATGATTTGCAGACATAACTAAGATGTATGTAGTTAAATTTTAATGTACAAATTGCAAGGCAACTACAAAAGAATCAAAATAGGTGAAAAGGGTTGGAAAAAGGTAGCTTGCAATGCCAGAAACTGCTAGGAAAAGTTTAGACAGAGAAATGATCTCACTGGGCACTGCTGTCCTTCAGGGCAAAGTGAAGGATTCCTTGGATTTAAGAAAGTTTGCTCTGTTAACTGCTTTCCCTTCTTTACTGTTGTGTCAAAGTGAGAGACTTGAGGACTTGGAAGTGTAAGTATGATCTTTGCTTTTAGTTAAGAAGGCAATTAATTGTGCCCTGGAAATCTTTTCCTCATTCTTGAGATCACACATATAAGCCATGTTTTCCAATCAGCGAATTACAGTAGCTCTTGTTTGGTGTAGGAACATGAACCTTGTGCCCCTAGGCCCTTGTGTGCGGCGTTGGTACAAGCACTATTGAGATGGTTGGCACGGACGTGGTTATTCCAGCACCGTTGTGCTGGCCTCAGAACCGCAGGTTCTCAGGTTTCCTGCTTTGGACTTGGCTCAGGGCTCCCAGGGGGGCACAAAAGCTTGCTCCATGGGAGTTTGCCAGGTAAGCAGTAACTAGCTCTGGCTCTGAAGCCACTGGTCCATCCCACTAAGTAAGAGTAGCCCGCAGCACTCCAATTAAGTCTGTTACCCTTTTCCCACCCTCTCTGATGAGGTGTGGGCTCATTCCCACTGCACTGCTCCCACATAGCCAATTAGGAATGCTTCACGTTCCATCTGTCCTGCAAAAGCACCACAAAAGAGTCAGGAGCTCCCAGAATTCAGGATGTCATTCTTATTCCGGTAGGCTTACACTCTTGGCCGTGTTTCCTCTTGACAAGCTTCACAAGGGTTACCTTGTCACTGTTCATTTACAGACTGGCCTTTGCTTTGCAGAAATTTTCAACATACTCTGAGGGCATTTTTTTCACCCTTGATTGCCTGCACAGAATAAGGGCAGATTACGGCCATAATTAGGGAACAGATTCTTTTTTCACATTTTGTGATAGGTAGCATTGTAGCTGTCATTTTAATAAATCGCTGTTAAGTAGCTTGGAGCCAGCCTTTAGATCTGGACATAATTTTGATTTGCTGGTACTTGCTTAAACATCCAATACTTATGGCATATTTCTTTTCCTATATTCTACAATGACAGAAATTTTCTCTCTCCTATATCAAAGCATTACTTGGAATATTCTTTAACTCAGCACACAGGATTATCTTGTACCAAACTACAGTTCTGATATGGGGCAGATCAGAAGTGGAAAAAAGAGAGACAAGGACTGAATGAAAAGATTTCACAGGGCAAAGCTGGGGCACAGATAAGGTCAGCCATGCTTCAAAAATATATCAGTAAAAGAAGATAAAATGTATAAATAAAGAACTGTGTTTGAGTCACATCAAGGAGCAAATCATTTTGCCTAGTGCAGAGCCCAGAGGCTCTTACAGCGGTAAGAGATTAAAAAAAGAAAATTCATCTGGCCAGGCTTCTGACCTGTTCCTAATGAAAGGATTAACTTCCACTGCCCCGAACACAGTTTATTATACTTCCTGCCAGACCCCATCCCAACATAAAAAGGTGCCTTGGCTCTCATTCCTTCACTAGACAGGCCACCTAAATTTGACCTTTCTTCACACTTTCTATTGCTATGCAGGCTACACACAATTTATCAAAACTTTGACAACTCCTGTGGTATTTCTTCAAAGTACTCAGTGACACTCACCCGGGTGAATGCTTAGAAATTACAAATACTATCTTATACATTTTGGTTTGGGGTGAAAGAGCCAGACTGCCTAACCTAGGGGGTCTCTGGAGGCCTTCTCTGGCAACCACATCGTTCCCCAGAAGGGGAGTTCAGTGGCTACACTGAACAAACTACAACCTATGCCTTAAGTCCAGTCTTAAGGAAAACATTCATGCTTCTCCAAGTAAAAAGGCACAGTGCATGTGGCTCTGCAAGGAAGGGTTGTTCACAAGACATCTCCTCTGACTCCTTGATGTCTTGCCACAAGAAAAATGCGCAGGCTATGGAAATGCAGCTGTCCGTGGTGGCACTGTGTGACATGATGGTATGGAGTGTCACATTAGAGCTACCAAAAGCAAAAATGCATTAGTTAAGCTACCAAGTACATCATTGCCTTTTGGATAATACTCAGTAGCATATCTCCTTTGTGGTAAGAGTCTGTTCTTATGGGTTTTTTTAAGATGTCAAGTTAAGTTCCCAATCTGCATCCCGTGGAAAAGCACTTGCAGTCAGCTGGAAATGGCCAAAAGGAAATTCCGCTGTGAACTTGTCCAAGCGTGTTATGGAATACGCTTTCCCTACCTACTTCATATCTCCCTCTTGTTTTTCCTTTGTGTGTATTTGGCATGCAGGTTCTTCAGAAGAGAACCTGTGATCCTCTGTAGATTTCTAACATCTTAATTTCTTTAGGAAAAAAAGGGCGTAGAAGAAGAAAGTAGAAGAAATCATGTGTTGTAAACCGATCTTGCTAACTGGCAACTTCCACTGAAACTGGAAAGTTGGCAGTATTTCTGTGAGTTTTACTGTAGCAGGTACTGGCAATTAGCACAATTAGAAAATGTAAATAATTTGAAAATATAGAAATAATTTGAAAAAAAAGGGAAGCAAAAGGCTGTGCATATTTGTTATAACCTCTCTCCAGTTTAGTAAAAGAGGAATTGTGGATTTAATTTCCGATGTGTTGCATATGCCAAAGATTGCTGAGTTTTAAAAGCATGATAGAAGGTGCCTAATGAGAGAGGTTTCTCGAAACATGCAGGCTTAACTAAAAACCACAGATCCAAGATAAGCATCTGATGGCTGCAGAAAACCACATTCTAAAATAAGTTACATTCAGCCCCAGAGTTGAACTCCTTGCAGTTTAGAGATGAAGCTTATTGATCAGTGGTAAACCTTAAAGTATGATCCGAGACGGTTCTTTGCGCTGCAATTTCACCTGTGCCTCCTACTGGGCAAGGAGGTGCTTGGGGGGAAGGATGGCAAATCTGCAATCCTAAAGAAAGCAGACATTTGAAATTTAGGATGTCCATCTAGCCCAGCTTGGAGATCTTTTGAAGAGAGTAATGAAAAACCACCTGCAATGAGATTCTCCTGTGGAACTTGTTTGTGACTTATGGGCAAAGGATCTGGTTTCTTATTTCTGCTTTTACTTGGCTTTGATTTTAACGTTCTTCTGCCTCTTCGTCTATAAACAACCCACATTTTCTAAGGCTGTTTACCAGACTATATAATTTGAAGCAAAAATAAATTATTAGTTGTTTTTTAAATCAAAATATGCAACTAATAACAATGAAATAACCTTAAGAGATAAAAGAGATTATTTATATCACTGAAAATGTATTGCTTAAGTTTGCAGGTGAGAATTATTGACCTGAGTATTTGATATTTTTGGATATTAAATCATAGAGGATCCTAACCAAATTAGTCCCCTCTCTAGCTGACTCCAGCTGTCCAGTGTCTTCAAAGTCACTTGTACCTGGTGGAGCTGCTCATGTGTTTTGAAAGATCAAACTCTATAGGAATTTTCTCACCACCAACCTGGGAAGGTGATCAGGGTTTTGCTAATATTTCTGCAGGGCCAGGACTCCATTTGATGAAATTGGTACTTGACTTGCTCTGAGTTTTGGCTGCCCATTTCTTCTTTAGATTCCTAAGTTACGTGCACTTGTTTCCATCTGATTTCCATCTACACCTGTGACAAAATGATGCTATATAAGTGAATACTCTCCACAACAGGATGTTTCAATTCATAAGTTCATTAATCATATTACCAGAAGTGATTATTGTCATCTGCAAGGATGTAGCAAGGCTACATTTTTTTCCTAATGAGTCCATACCTCATAGTCCACATAAACCAGCCCATAAATTTCATTGAAACATTTTGCCTTGATTTTAAAATTGCCCCTGACAGAAACTATACCATATTCAAGCTTCCTGAATTTCAGATTATTCAGTAGCAATTAAATTACAGATGTTTACATTTAATATATTCTCCCAATTAAAACCTAATATGCTGGAGCCTGCTGGTTGAATGAAAACTCTTGCACCTTTTGAGAATTGAGGACATAATAAATATTCATGTGGTCAGCTGTATAATATTGAAAAGGACAGCTGGCTCAGGAAAGTTCATTTACTTGGTTTACCATCTATATCTTTAACACTGAAAAAAAAATTACAAGAATTTTTCTGCCAGAGGGCTTAACAGTTAGAGTAAGTTTGATGGGTTTTCCCCTTTAACTGATCATTTCTGACATTTAGCTACTATACAGAGAAAAAAATGGAAAAGTAGTTTTTACAAAATATGTTCTCAACATTTATGACCAAAAATGCTGAATAGATATAAAGAAAATGCTGCATGTAAAACAGAAAAATATTATCTTTTTGTAACATCTTGATAGAATCAGCTATTTCTAGCATTCAGTCTCCTAAGTCAGAAGAAATCATTTTTATTTCCAAAAAAGCAAAAGAAATGAGAGTTAAGTTACTGCTTCTAAGAGTTAGAAGCAGTATTTATATTCAGCAACTACTCTGCTTTGCATACAGCTAACCCAAGTGTATGGACCCTCAGGTACAAACGGTCATAGAATTTACTCTGTCTTTTCTATAGCATGAAGGCATGGAAGAGATGTTAATTTGGAGGAAAAGTGAATGATTTTATCAAATACATACATACACACACACACACACACACACACACACACACATGAATTTGTAGTTATCAGTATGTTATTCAAAGCAGTCCGTATCCACTTTCTAAATTTCTAAATACATTAATTTCTTTTAAAACCTTTTGCCTCTTAATTTTGGAATTTAACTTGTCTTTTGACTGTTCTGAAGTGAGCTTGGAGCAGATCCTTGCATCCTTAGCTGCCTCCTGGGAAAGCAGCAGCTGTGAGCTGCAGACGCGGGGTCAGTTTGTGCTCCTGACACAAATGCTTTAAATAGCTGAGGGAGATTCAGGGTGAGAGGCTGACGGCACCAAAAATCCTAGAAGCTTTGGTGCTCTCAGGATTCAAATGTCCCTGAAGTCACTCATTTTTTTTTTATAAACTCATGGTAAAAAAAATAAATTCCTTCGTGAGATCAATTGTTAGGAACTACTTCTGCGACACTGTTACTCTCCACTAGGATTTTTGGATTTAGGATTACAACTTCTACCCTGAGAGCATTCTTCTTTTTTTAATTTTGAATATCCCTATATATCCCCCCATCAGTATCACACTTTGGATGACTTACAATATTAGAAAAATATAACCTTTATTCATACCTTGATGGACTGTACATTTTATGTACATATAAACCGTCTCAGTAATTTCCTTTATTTTCAGCAGTTCAAAAATCTATAGAAAACATGGTTTACCATAATATTTTTGCTGTATAGTTTCATCCATTGAGTAATCTGAGACAACTAAGAAATATACATATGTCTGGATAGCAACTCGTGATGAATCTTGGAAGAGATGTGAATAGCTTAGTGAAGTTCTTTAAGGGCAGGTGAAATCAGTTACCACCCATCGGGTGATCTGACTTCTAAAAGGTTAGGTTAACAATTGCTCTGCTTAGATAAAAATAAAACATTGAAGACAGGAGCTAAGAGAAAAATGCCGTGTTAGCAAAGCCCTAATGAAATGCCAGACATGGAAAGCATCACCCTGAGAAGCAGAGGTGGTTTTGGGTGAGACCGCGGAGCTGGCAGCCAAGGCTCTGCAGCCACCCCGGCCTTCCCCAGGCATGTCCTCAGCTTGCAGCGATCAGAAGTGTCCAATTTAATCAGCGGTGGACCAAGCTACTGGGAACATGTCTAATCCCTTCTTGAATCCATTCTTCTGTGTAGTAATTGCCATTGTGCTTTGCATGGAAAAAAAATATTACTTTGCTGTGTAGTAATGCCATTGGTTCCTCCCTTTCAGAGGTGGTGAACAGTTGTGTCCCGCTTATCTTCTTCATTGCACTTGTGATTTTATCACTCTGTGTTTTTCCATCGTCTTTTTCCCAGCTGCAGATACCTAGTTCATGTAGCATGCTTTTCTACAGATGTGATTTTTCTGCTTTTGATTGTCAGGCTGCTCTTCTGTGAAACTTCACTAATTCAACACTGTGCTTTTTGAGACAGGGATGCTGGAACTACCAGCAATATTCAGATTGCAGGTGCACAGTAATAGGCTAACAATAGTTGTTGCTGCTCTTTTCCAAACTCTTAAAATTCCATTTACCATTTTACTTTAGTTAGTTTTTAGAGAACTAGCTACATTTTTTATAAGTTCCCTTTCCTGAGCTATAACCATTAATTTAGGGCCCATCTCTGCTTCAGCTTAGCTGGGGTTATTTTTTCCCCATGTGTGTCATTTTGCATTATTTTACATGAGATTTTTGTCTGCCTCTTCACTCAGCCTACTCAGTACTGCCAATTTCACAGCTCTTCCACACCAGTTTTAGATGTGACCGTTCTGAACAATAAAATTTCTCGATTACAAAAATTCACAGTTCATTTCTACCTTTTGTTCCTTAGCTTTTACCTAATTAATCCCATGTGAGAACTCCTTATCCCTTCCCATTAAATATTTCACCTCCAAAGGCTCTCAAAAGTTAAAAGTTTTCAAAAATACCAGCAATCCTATTTCCATGAACAACCTGCACATCACATAAGCTGCAGCCCTGCCGCATCCCTGCATCCCACTGCAGTTGACTCATGCCTGAAAGTAAGTCCCACAAACCTCCCCTTCAGCCAACAAGCGTGGACTCAGGTGGGACTTCATGGCTTAAGAGGCAACCCAGGGGCAGATTTCCTCCAGAGAGAGTAGACAGACACCAGGAGCTCCTTGGGATGTTGCTAGGGTGAACTCACCCTTATAACACCTAGAAATTTAGCACCCAACCTCTGCTGAATTGCTGTGACTTTCATTAGTAAGTCACTGGGTTTGCCCATGAAATTATGCTATAATGTAGTGTATTACCAGAGCAGGAACCTCCTTCAGGGATGCAAAGGCCTTGAGGCTTCGAAGGAGGAAAAAGAGGAGAAAAAGTTCCTCTTCCTCCTTCTCGCTCCTTCCCTTTTCTCTGGATCTGGAGGTGATTCAGACTTTCATGGCCCTTCCATCTCCAGCTTTGGTTTTAGTAAATTTTGTGCAAAATGTGGCTATTCATATTTCATTTATTTTACTGTATTGAAAGGGTTTAGACACTGTGATATAAAGTGGGTGCTTATTTCCTGAGCAGCAAGATATTTCTGAAGTACGCTCATTGTGTCAGTATTACTAAAGCCGTAACTTAATCTGTATTCTTGCCTGAACTTTAACAGTATAAGCATGAAGTTTGATTATGACTTCAGACTACTCACTTATATTTTTAGGTCTCAGAAAATTAATTTTTAACACTGGGAACAACACTTTCATCCATACTACAAGCAGAAGTCATTCTGAGGTGTGTGTGATGTGACTTTGTCTAAGGTGTGCAGTGTGTGTTTGTCACCACCACCTTCAGGGAATGTTTATCACAGGGCTGAGAAATTCGTTTTGCAGCGATAGTGTATTCTGAATACACCTTCTGTTAGTGATTTGTTTTATATTATCATTGATTGCCTAGCTATTTCCCCAAAACTGTTTAATTTATCTTTTCTTTTGCCTTCTCCAGTTCTCTTTAGCAGTTAGAATTTTTAATATATTAAAGAAAAAATGAAACAACTGTTTTTAAAAACACCAGTTGGATGAGGTTAGTGAGGCCTAACAGCATTGTACTAAGTTTGCCAAGACTTAAGCACGGAATTGGTAGGGGATGCTCACACACCTTTATGATATTACTAGAATACATAGATACATTTAATTACAATAAGCATATTTTTAAGTAATAAAGAAAAAATAGCATGCTCCTTGAGTCTGGATGAAGGGATGAGTCAGCTGTAGTAAATTCATTTAGGGAAAAATAGAAGAGAGTAGGTAACAAATGGGAGAAAGATTGCAAGTAATATTTACAAAACTCACTGGGAAATGAGGGAAAAGACAGAATGAAAGAACAGCAGACTGTGTAGAGCGTGCAGGAAGATGGACAACCACAGAGTAGAGCAAAAGGAGAAGCAAAGTTGATTTGTAATGTTCTGAGAAGTATGTGTGCAGGTAACTATTTGTCATACATGACTTCTCTCTATGCTGCTCGTAATTGCCTGTAATTTCATGCTGGCACATACCTAAGTAGAAAGCTACACATCTCAGTAAGTCTCCGGTCTGATTTGTATTTATCAACTAACATATCTGAAAGGAGGAGAAGAGCAATTTAGTGCACCCTGGGTATTTTCATCAATAAAATCTATTTGTATATGAAGTAAATCATGCCTGCAGTGCTTCTACTGCAATGTACAGATAAAGGAGCTCTGTAAACCGGGAGGTGGGAGGCGACTTATGACTGCTGCTTATTGTACACGTCTATCCCTTTCACTGTTGCAATGCCCTATTCTTCTCCCAGTCTACTTACTGTCCTGTTACGTGACAGGCTTGTAAGCCAGCCAAACTGTGGATGGAGTTTGGGCTTCACATGTATATGCCACGTATATATGCACATCCGGGTGCTGAATCTTTAATGAAACCAATACTGGGTTAGTGCAGATGATATTGTGTAAGAACAACTGGTTTATGCACAAACTATTTTTTAATTCTCTTGGAGCTTTCTTCCAAATGAGGCTATTTTCTTTTGTTTGTGAACATCATCACCACTTACTGCAGCATATGTTAACTGTGATTCTTCTTCCTTGTCTAGCTGTACCCCATAAAATAGGGCGGATAATTGATGGAAGTCCTGCTGATCGCTGTGCAAAACTTAAAGTCGGAGACCGGATCTTAGCTGTGAATGGCCAGTCTATTATTAACATGCCTCATGCAGATATTGTGAAACTAATTAAAGATGCAGGTCTCAGTGTAACACTTCGCATCATTCCTCAAGAGGGTAAGTCAATGGCCCTTAAAAACAGGAAGAAAATTTTAAGTAGCCCCCAATTAGCTTGAGTTATGTCACCGCTTGAAAGAACATCTTTTGTTCCACATACTCAGCTGTAACATACAGTGCATGGAAATTACAGCCTTAGATCTAGCTAGAATAAAATCAAAATTCTTGAAACTATTTGTAGGTATGAACTGGTATTTAAAGAGACCCCAGAGAAATGTGAGAGAGAGCAGAGTACTGGAGAGTTAATTTTACTGTCTTTTGGAAGAATTGTCTTCTACATGGAAAAGTACCCAATGAGAGGTGCCTTTTATCATTCACTGCCTTTTATCCCACTATAAACCAAACTCTTACCCAAAGTGACTCACAAGGGATGCCAGTGCCATCACCAGGCACGTTGAGCTACATGTGACAGCAGGGCGATGCTAGGGAAGAGTTCAGGTTTGGTCATTTCCTCCACACTTTTCACTATAAGTGCACAAGGCAGGAAAGGACTGAACTCTAAAATATTTCATTTGTAAAGTGAGGATAAGGCAAGAGACTTGTTATGCAGTTGGGAGTTTTGGGCTCAGTTTCAGAGTTTTTTTTCTAGTTTGGAGAGCTGCTGTGCCAGTGTATGAATAGTACTGTGTTAATGGGGTTGTAGCTTTACAGCTCAACAACAAATACTAATAGTGCTAGAAATGCCACGTAGAGCAAGCAGAGTAATTAATGATCCATGCTCAAGTTAGATGACCTCTACTTCCTGCTACTGAATCCAGCAACTGAATAAGGAAATAGTCTGACACTGGCCATGAACTGCAAATAAGAGAACTTACCTACCTTATTAAATGAATTAAGTGAGCAAAAAATATACAAACATATGGAAGTAGAACAATTCTGCCCCATGCAGGAGATGCTCCTAGGCATTCTCCAAAGTGAGGAGAAGATTTACACGTCCAGTTTGGACTGTTTTGAACTTTGGGTGCTGGTGATGAGAAACAACTTGTATCCAAGACCTGGTTGCCCTGACGTTACATTGTGTAACACTGGACACCTCATTTGTCTTTGGATATTAGCTTCCCAGTTTATGGAATTAGGAAGAAAAATCTAATAGCTCAGTAATGTACTTTCAGGTGAAAAATACCATATAAATGCAAAGCAGTTTTAGAAGCACCTTATGGTTTGACTAGTTCATCCATAGTTATGAGGGTAATGTAGGAATGAAGGACAATATTCCCAAATTCTATCTGTGAATGTTCGGCATACAGAAGAGACTTGTAGAGGCAAAATAGGTAGTTCAAGACCTAAGCATGGTAAAGACACAGCTTATGCCTACAAGAGGAGCATTTTAAGTGCAAATATGCAAGATTTTTTGACAATTTAGCCTAAATTGAAAGATTTTTATTAAAGAATCTAATTTTTAAAAAAATAATTATAAACATAAATAATTAAATAGCTATTAGAAAAATACAGTCATGCGGACAAAATTTAACATTAGAAAATAAAATAATTCAAAATTCAGATTAGATTCAAATATGAAACGAACCAAGATCTGGGTCGCACCTACCTATTTCTCCAGGGATTACTCAGGTGCAGCAATGTCCATTCTGGACACTTTACGCTGTGTCACGATGGCCTAAATCATTCAGCTGCGAGCAGCAGTCAGAAAATGCAACGTGCACCTTCGCTGCGGAGAAGGTGTGCGCGATCGCGGCGGCGCTCTGTCCTCTTGCGGACAGACTCTCCCTCGCACGCGTGGTAGTAGGTAAATGCTGAGCAGCATAACCTGGCCAGGATGTTAGGAAAAACATATTTGATGTGAGCTTGGGGCCAAATACGTCTTCCCCAGGGCAAGAGGAAGCCTGCAAGAGACTGGTTGCTCCCTTCGGTCACACGGCCAAATCCCCTTCCCCAGTCTGTCAATCTCTCCAATTTATACGTTGTCTAGAAAAGAGACTTTGTTTTTTTATGATGCTCCTACGCAAATTGCTGGTCATTTGGCACCATACTGGGAAATAAAGCACCAGTTTAGCTGGATGCACAGTATATATTAAGATTGGTTTTACTGTTCACAGTCCCCCAAGATTTAAAAAAGAGGAGAAAGTCCCGCTGAGCTCAGAGGCACAGGGGCCAACAGCAGCACAGCAGTGCTTCAGTTTGTCATCACATAATATCAGTGAGAGCAATAAAATCATTCGTTCTCTCAAAATGAAAAGTTTCCAGAATATCAGTATTTCTAGGCTGTCAAAGAAACCATGAACCATGGAAACCATTTGCCCAGTCCAGCTGGGTTTTAAATAACAAAGGTGTCAACTGGAATTACAGAAGTGACCGAGATTTCAGATGCCAGAGCCCGTTAGGTTCGGATGTCTTAAAATCTAATTACCCGCCCAGATAGTAATAGCAGCAAGGCACGAGCTTCCAGAGGGAGAGGGGGACCCGAAAGGCTTAGTGCCCCGGCGTGACGGCCCCGGCGTGACGGCTCGCTAACCTGCAGCTTCGCCCTCCGCAGAGCTGAGCAGCCCGGCCTCGGCACCGGGCTCCGAGAAGCAGAGCCCGCTGGCGCAGCAGCACAGCCCCGGGGCGCCGCAGCAGAGCCCGGCGGCGCCGCACAGCCCCGGCGGGCCCCCGCCGCCCCCGCCGCAGCCCCTGCAGCTCCAGGGCCACGAGAACAGGTAAGAGGGGGCTCCCAGGGGCTTCGCCGCGGGGACGCTGCCTGCCGGGCTGCTCCGGTCGTCCTGCTCGCCTGCGGGCGCGAAACGCCTTCTTCCGCCCTCCGCCCGCATCACGCTTTTCCCGAAGGACTAAGCACTGAAATATTCCTCGCCGATAATTTCACGGGCAGTAGCGTACTTTTTTATAAGTACGTTTTCTTTTGCCCGCTGGAGTTGTGGAGCCATGAAGATGTTTTTATAACAGGTTTTATCCACAGTGTGTCATTTTCCAGCTAATTCCTCTAGTTTGTCTTCTTAGATGCGTGTAATATGTGTATAAGCATTTACAAAGTTTGCAGCAGAAAGGAAATAGTGGGGCATAAAAATTTTGCGACCAGCTGTATTAAAAGCTATATACATTTATCACAGACTTTAACTTATGTGTTTAACTTGCTGTGCTCTCCAGTCAGCACTATTTAGTCCTTGGATTAATTTTTGTTGTGTTAAATGAGACTGCTTACACTGTCTCTATGCTAACCTTCAGTGAGTAACATACCCTCACCCCCAAATAGTAGGTGCCAGCTATAAAATTTTAGCGTTTTGCTTCTTGTATTCAGTTCATGGAGGCACTGTGCCCTCTAATTCACCTTGCTTAATATATGTAGCGTTTTTTTGCTTGCCCAAGATAATTTTCTCGCAGTTAGTCCGACTTTTCAAATTCCTTTTCTTTATTATTTCATTGGATTCTTCTCCAGAAGTTATCACCTCTTGGAAAAGATATGCTTCTGGCAAAATCCAATGCAAAACTTTCACAAAAGCCTTTCTGGGCAGTTATAAGTCAGCAATAAATGTCTAGTGAATTGGGGACTTTTAGAGGGGACTTGTAAACCATATTAATTAAAGTTCTAAAAACAAATTATGTAACAGTTTTATTGAAAAGCCTAAACTAAAATTGATAATGTCATTATTTACATATTCAACAAGAATTACAATGACTACAAAGGTAAATAAAAGCATCATTTTCTGGGATACAGCTGTGGTGGTATATTCGGAAACTGCCTAAGGATCATTCTTGTTCGAGGAAAAGGTCCTTTATTGCTAGCTGATATAGTATCGCATTTCACCACATTTTATTGTGGTGAAATCATCAGATTACAACCTGTACATACATTGCTTCTGCATCAGTCAAAGTTAGAATGCAAAAAGATATTTAAAATTTTTAGGAATTATAACTGGTATTTTTACTTTCCATATTAATAAGGTTCGATACTATGGCAAGCCTGGTTGTTCCCAGTCTTCTTCTTACATAAGTAGAGAAAGTGAAGTAAATAAGATTGTGTGTATACACACAGGTCTGATGATAGATGCCATGTAGGGGTTTTAAGAGTATATGTGGCAGGAGGCTATTTTCAGCTTCTCAGCAAAGCTGAAGGGAAATAGTTCTGTTTTTTTCTTGTCTGGTGAGACATCCAGCTCGTTAAAGCTAGCGTGTAGGATGATCTGCCATAATGGTGCTGTAACCGTACCAATAAAGCAGCAAAGTTTTGAAATGTTATAGCAGAAACATTATGAGATGTCTTTTCAGAGGTAAATTAACAGGAACCAAAACAACGGTATCGCTCATTCAAGATGGTAAATGAATTTGAACCAATATGTTTGTTTCCAAATCCCTTTCGCAGTCTAGAGGCCTCCTGCTGTCTGTATGTGCACGTATGTGTACGTGGTCACTTGATGTCCAAAGCACTTCCAGACCCTTATTAAAGCAGAGTCTGAAATACATAAGAAAAAAACATATTCTCCTGCTGTTACAGAACTACCTTACTGAACATATTCGGGATTTCCTTTAAGGCCCATTCGGCATGTTACCTAAAAGCGGTAAGAAATGGTGTTATGCACTGATTTCCCATGGAGGCAGGAAGGATTTTTGTGGGGAAAGGGAAGCACCATACTCGGTGGTAAGGAATCCACTCCTCTCCATCAGAGTAGCTAATTTCTGTACTACAAAAAGTCACATTCGCTTTGAAATGTTCAGAATCGTCTTCTTTCAACCAGCTATCAATTAAAATAGTATTTTTATTAATTCTTCATTAACCAAATTTGTTCCCCTTTTACTCCGTGACACTTCTGTGTGTAACTGCTAGTGTGATCTTGTAGCCAGACAGTGTTGTAGGGAGTATGATACACACTCTACGTTAACAGATGTTATATCAAGGAATGCCTTTTCTTAAGAAGATAATGACGAGCTCAAAGAATTTATCCTCACTGAAATGTAAGAAATTCACGGTAATAATAATTTGTGTCGATAAAAACAGTGTGTCTACACTGATTTTTTTTGTTTACTCTGTAGAAATCTTCATTTGTAAAAAGCACTTCATAAACTCAGTGGATTATTTTGCAGTGTGTATTTATTTTGTTTTTTTTTTTTTTTTTAATGCAGTTTCTTCTTCCAGTTAATCGAGCTAAGTGGGAATCAGGATGCTTTTCCTGCTCCTGTCCCTCTGAGCCTTATCCTGATCTCACTGATACCAGCTGGGAGATTGTACGGAATGGCCTGAGGGAAGATTGCTTACACCCACGTTTCACAAGTGGTCACTGGTTTTGGATGCCTCTACTGTTTATCCGAGAAAGTTTTGCTTATCTGTGAAAATTTGGTTTATGCAATTCTGCAGTCAGGCAATTCGCTCCTCAGCATCGCAAGCGTTTTCAATATCACACGTTTCACGTTTCGCTGCTTTCTGAAATGCAGTCGTTTTGCTCAGTTATAGGTCAGAAGTAAAAGCGAGGCAGGATGTGAAGCCTGATATCCGGCAACCTCCGTTTACAGACTACAGGCAGTCTTCAACGGACTACAGGCAGCCGCCGCTGGACTACAGGCACCCTCCAGTCGTGGATTACCAGCAGCCGCCCCCTCTCGACTACCGGCAGCCGCCCCTGCTGGATTACAGGCAGCATTCGCCCGACACCAGGCAGTACCCTCTGTCCGATTACAGACAGCCCCAGGTACGAACCCAAATAGTTACAGCACTCTTCAACAGAAAGCAGTGAGCCTTGCCGGGAGACACGGTGTGTGCTATCAAAACAGCTGACATTAAGGGAAAAAAACACCTTTTTTTTTTTTTTTTTTGACTCTGAGCTACTATTTCTCTATAGAGAAAATTAATTCAGAATCATTACTATTAATGAAGAACAATGGGATCTATAAAATAACACTACATTTATAACTGTGTGACCAGAATGTTAAATCGATGCTATTTTTAAGGTACTGGACAGTTAAAATAGGAGTGCCAGAGTAGGCTGCCCTTGCCGCAGCAGGCAAAGTATTTGTTTCCCAGAGCATAATGCCATATGTAGATGTCACATTTATGTCCATATTTTCAAAGCCAGATGCATAAACTATATCAATGAAAATATCCAAATTTCTGAATGGGATCCAGAGGACCTTCTGAAAAGATTATGCATTCCAGCATCTAAAAAGCAAAATACTCATCCCTGTACCCGTGCCTTGTAAGACGTGCTTCTTAGCATCCGAGAGATGCCTCAGCTGCATATTTCTCACAATCGCCAGGTTAAGTCTCTAACCACTGGTCTACACAAATCTAACTTGTTCTTGCTTTTGTGCCAGTGCCCTTGCACTCATGGCTGCAGGTGGATCAGAGGCAGCGGAGCAGACTCCCACCCAGACCCCTCGATGGTGCTCTCGGTTAGGATTTAGCAAAGAAAACCTGGGGAGACAAATCTCAGTCTCTGTAGGATCAAGGGTCAAACACAAAGGATCGATCTCAGATCTTCCACTTTCACCTCCTCCTTAAGGCACCTGTTTTAGCTGCCATGAGCAGAGCTGCTGCCTTGTGTGAGCTCCATGCAGTCCAACCTGCTGACCGCCTTGCGTTATGGGAATTTAGGTGGCATTTCTCCTGCTAATTTCAAGGTTGCTCTGATCCTTGTACAGGAACTGCCTGCTTCTCCACTTGCCAAATCAGCACTTCTGCATAGACATAAACACTTCTGCCTGGGTACCACGAAAATACTGTATTGAGGGTGAATTTCAAACCAAGCTAGAGAGTTTTAGGTACCAGGCAACTGCATAATGATGTCTTTTCTGGATAATTTGGACTTAGGCATCTGTCTTTTACTAAAGCCTCTTTTTAATGGCCAAAATAGGCACTCTTGATCTCACCCCTCTTGTTAGTGCAAAAGAATACTTTGAAGGAGTATTTGCATATATGAGCTGGGTAGCTGTGCACCTCAAGAGATGTATTTTCTTGAATATAAATCAGTCTATTCAAATTTATATGGTTAATTGTGTTTCATTCTTTATTTGTCTATACAGGATTTTGATTATTTCACTGTTGATTTGGAGAAGGGAGCCAAAGGTTTTGGGTTTAGCATTCGAGGAGGAAGGGAGTACAAAATGGATTTGTATGTGTTGAGGTTAGCAGAAGATGGACCAGCAATAAGAAATGGAAGGATGAGGGTAAGTAATTTTGCTCTTTTGAACTGAGCCTATTGTAAAAATACTGAGAAATAAGTTGTCAGAATTTCTGCAAACTGTATTTCATAGAATCATAGAATCAGTAAGGTTGGAAGGGACCTCTGGAGATCATCTAGTCCAACCTCCCTGCTCAGCAGGGTCACCTAGAGCATGGCAGACAGGGTTGCACCCAGGCAGGCCTTGAATATCTCCAGAGAAGGAGACTCCACAACCTCTCTGGGCAGCCTCTTAAAGTGATTTAACTACCTGTTCCAGTGATTTAACTAATAGATATATTTGGTGATGAGGTCAAATAGAAAGCAGTTAATTCACCTCTGAATATATTTTAAAGAACCAAGGCCAAGCACCTCTAATAATATAAACTTGTCCTGGGAGACTTGGGAAATCACTTGATATATATAGTAGGTCTGTAAAGTTTCTTTGGGAAATAAATATATTACATTTTTTTGAGAGTAGATTTTGCTTTTTTGTACATTTTTTTCCTTATACTGTCATTTGTATCTAAGCACCTTAAAATCTCTGTCAATGAATTTGGTACTTCTTTGATGATATTATCAGCATAATTAACTGTTACCTTGCTAATTACAAAAGCAAAGTGATAAATATATGACACTCATCTGACAGTTATGAAACCTAGAATCTGGTCTGTGTTATTTGACTAATTTATGCAAACTGCCTTCCTAGAACTTGGCAGCTTTGTTTATTGATATTATTCAATCTTCTCTGCAGGGATCAACTTTTGCTGTTTGTTTGTATGGGTCATAGTGCATTGGAGTCCTGTATTGGTAGAAATAGTAATAAAAAACTCAAATATCAAATTTAATAAAATTACAGCATCCACTTAGAAATTGCATGATAAAAAAAATATGTTCTGTACAGGACATCTCATCTCAAAAATAATCTCATCAAAAATAGATGCTTTTAATCTGCCCAGTTGTACAAGAGGAGAGGCATAAAGTTATCACAGCATATTAATACATCACAGATTAGTGAGTGCAAAAAAAGAAGTAGGGGAATCCACAGACAAGAATCCGCCAAGAATCTACTTATAAGATTTTCTTTATATATCTGATTAAAGCAACCTTGCTGAACCAATATTTAATTATGAATATGGGCAGTGGAAATTGTGTTTTACTACTACTTCACTACAGAATTACTACTATTATAGGAGTAATAACAGATTTTGTAAAGGTTGTGGTTATTAAACAGATTTCGTTTCACAAGCCTGACAATCTCATCAAGTGTGACTTTATAGTTACAGAGTATTGTGACTGATCTAAATGTGCAGTTGTGAGATTTTGTATACAGACAGAGACCTTCTGCATATAACTCAGAATTTCTAATTATGTTTCATATCACTCTTAATTTGCCCACTTTGTAGAATTTTAGAATTCAGTTAATCCTTAGTTGTTCTGCGGCGTTCAAAACCCCTGACACAAGGAGCTTACATAAGGAAGCAATAGCATAAGGAGTCTCTTTGGCTGGAAGCCCACACAGTCAGCTACTCCCACAATATTTATTGTATGAAATATAGGTGAATTCATGCTGCAACTAGAACTTTAACTCAAGAATAATTTCACTTGTGTTTTCATTCTTTCCTTTACTGTAACACTATTGCAATTAGTTAACAAAAAGATGTAATCAAGATATACATTGTTGGCCAAAATGTACTTAAAGGTGAAAAAAGAGTTGTGTTTTTAGTAAGCACTGGAATCACATATATGGAAACATATGGCTACAACTGCAGACTTTGAAAAATGATGGCTTTTTAGAGGTATCATTTCAAGCTACATTAGGCAAAATATCTGACCTGTTAAAATCTATGCATCAGTTGAATAATACCGTAGAAATAAAGTTACACTATCATCTACTTTGTGAATAGCCTAAGTATGTGAAGTATGCAAAATAAATACATGTTTCTTTTCAGTTTCATTAGGAAAATCCTATGTCTTATTATGAAAAATGCTAATTTATTTTCTAAAATAACTTATTTTAAAGCTTTCTTTATTCATGTAGCTACTATACAAAGCCAAGTGCTAATCTGGCCAGGCAGTTGCATCTTAGATTTTTTTCCTCCCATTTAAAAATGCTCTTCTCAGAATCAGTTTTACCCTCCAGTTCTGTCACTGAGTCTTGGGTCATACTCATCTGCTTAATAGCCATTTTAACCTGACAGTCACAAATGGGTTTGGAACTTGCAAGACCTCTGTCTCCAGTGACCTGTAACTGATTGGCAAAAGTGTCACAGTAAGAGCCACTTTAAAATAAAAAATAATAAAATGCATTTAATTGTAGAAAGGAATAGTGCATATAGGAAGATGAACAAAAGAAACTGAGTTCTGTACCTCTATCTCTTTTCCTAAGTTTACATCCTCTATCAATAATGCAGGTTCATTCCCACTTTTTGTCTGGGAGACTCAGCATGCTTGCTACAGTTCTGTACCTCCCTGTTCATAGATGCATCTCTATAGGAAACATGCAAAAAATTTTCAGTCCTTCTTGCTTCGTATTCCATCATCTCTGATCCTAGGCTTTCAGTACTGAGATGCTTATGTGGTAGGATCTTATCGGGGCATTTCCCAACTAATGGTTCTTATGGTCTACTTATCTCTGTCACTGTTTTGCTTCCTGTTTTTTCCTTCTTGAAAAGCCATCTTTGATTTAACTGTCAGCTCTGCAGAAAAACATCAAGCAGCTAAAATGAGGTGCACTTCTTGCTTATAGAAATAATACACATACCACCACCATTTTTCCCACTAACCAAGCCAAGAAAAGAAAAATCTAGGTAGCTAAGCTGTTGAAAAAAATAGATGATATAATGAAATTTTACCTTTAAAACCTATAGCTTTAATTACTAAACATATTTCACAGATATTTTATTGTCACTATAGTTATAGCCAACAAAAGTCCTGATATAGGCACATTTATATTCTTATAAATACATTTTCTTTATATATATAAATAGAAGCATAAATAGTACCTTCGCAGTGATAGAGTTACATCTGCAGTAGTGAGTTTATAATTTTGTGTAGTTAAAGCAGTGCAACCTGTAACTGAAGACAGCTCCAAATAAGCAAGTTAGTCTGCATTTTGTACTCTGTTCTCGTGGGCACTGCAAAACCTTAGTGGTGGGATGAGCCCAACAGTTATGGTCCATTTGGATATATGATAAAAAAGTGAAAGTTTTTCAGTACACATTCAAAAGGTTTAAAGGTCTAAATACGTATAAAAGGATTAGCCATTACAACCATGGAGTACACATTTTAAGAAGTAAAATTTAAGATTGAATGTAAATAAAAACCTACTATGAAACTACCTCTTGTAAAAGAAAATAGAATAGATACATTACTAAGGAAGAAAAGCATGAAAGGAAAACAAGACACCTTCACTGGGAGCAAAGAGAAATTGAACCATATGATAAAATGATAGGTAGAAAGTAAAATCAAAATTAAAGCATCATGACACTTTTAATTTAATCTTCTGATTGTTATGAACTCCAGTGAAGCTTGGAAGCAGATGAGACTGATAGATGAAATAGAGCAAAGCACTGGAAGTGACCAGCTTCCATTGGTCCTGCTAGAACTGCCTGGCTTTGAAAAGATTGATATAATGGGGAAAAAGGTATAATAAAAGTTTGGTGTCCCTTCCCCATTTCCAGCCAGAAAGTCTTATCTTCCTTCTCACTGGGAATGGCACAGTAGACCTTTGTGTTCATATTGGAAACAATTCAGCTGATAAACTCACCATTTTAGGAATACTAGATCTAAAATAGTCCTTAATTCCCCTTCATAACTGATGGAGCTTTCTGCTCCATTTTATGCCAGATCATTCTGGGAACCTGAAAGGTGGAAAACTGCTGAGCTGATGTCATACCAAATTCACCAGTCTCGCTAGCATGTTGCTTTTCTACCCAAAGGCCCCCTTCTATCTGACTACATAGACACTGCATTATCTCTTAAGGCCTGCCATGTGATTCCCTTAAAAACAATTGTAAAACCTTCTCAGTGTAAATACACTGTTCTTAGTCCTAATACATTTACGTGCACTGAGACTTTTATTTGGGCTTATAGACTCTGGTTCTGCAGAAAGCCCAGACATGCATCCTAATCTGGCTTGAATAATTCTGTCACCAGATATGGGAAAGAAATGTCCACCAAAGTAGCCAGAAGTCTACAGCAAGAAGAGGTTCTCCAGATGACTTTTGAACTAGATGATCTCCAGAGATCCCTTCCAACTTCAACCATACTATGATTCTGTGAGATAAGTCTTCTGCTCCTATGGTTGGTAAACTAAATTAATTTTCACAAAGAGGGAGATATCGTATGAGTTAGGAGTAATGAAGAAGAGTTTCATTACATTTAAGAAAATGACTGTAGGAGAAAAAAGGCATCCAAAACTTAAAATGTCAGAAAGACTCACCAAGAGGTCTGAATTTATCTCCATCCCCTTTCTTCAATAAAAGGGAAGAGCAGATATGCAAGGTTCTGTCCACACTTCACGATGGCAAAAAGGAAAGTAAAGGTGAATAGGACCACATTTGTGCTCCATATAAGAGAAGGATGTATTAAAAGAAACACAAGAAATGTTTGGAGTAATATTAGCATCTTTGGTATCTTATATCCAGAACTGGCCAGAGTTAAGGCACATCAGGACTCTAGTTCCCAAGTAATCCTAACATCAGGAAAAAATTGTGAAACTGGTTGGTAGTAAGACAAATGATGATGAAATTAGAAATAAAACTGCAAGGCTTAGTCTCAGAGTAGGACAAGATTACAGTACACATTATCTCTAATAGTAATATTAAAGAAGTTAGGTCAGTCACCAGAGATGAGAAGCATAACAGTCAAAGTGGAGCACAGTTCCCCCAGCTTTTGAAGATTCAAACTGTAGTGGTAACAATTTTATTTTAAATAAGATGATACTCATAATAACTCATAGTTTTCCTCTTGTCTTATGTTGAGAACAATGATCAGCTGGCTCCTGCCTGGAAGTCTCTACCCCTTCGGGCCTTAGAAATGAGTAACTACAAGCTGCTCTCAGGAGAATTGTTAAGGATTTTCATAGTGTTTACTAGACGTGTGAGATGTGATCAACAGATCTTTTCTTGTCTTGAATGATATCTCTTCCAGGCAGCATGCTTATTGAAACCACCTTCAAAGAACAGAGAGCCTGTAGCTGAGGGCTGCAAAGATACAGAGTATCTTGCACAATTGGGTTTAGGGAATATGAAATTCATGAAGAATGAGGGTGAAATGTGCTTTTTATACACAGTGTACATCTGTGTCATCTTGTCACTTAGTGAGTTACAGCCTTTTTCCCACTTATTCCATGAAACTCATACTTCTCATCTTTTAACATTTCTAGTTTCGTTGGCTTGTCAACTCATTTTTCTCGGTCCACATATGTTAGTTAGCTTTATCTCTAGCTTTCTCATATCTCCTAATATTACATTTTCTTCTCATTCTTTTGCAGATTTTTCTTATATATTTGCAAAACAGACTTCTGAAATATAAGCAGAATTTTATATCTTTCATTTTGCATTCCTCTTTTGACTCTTCATTCCTTTTTCCTGTTTTTTTGCTTTTCCTGCCGCCTGTGCCTCTCTCTCTGTTTCGGTTGTACAGATCTGGCACTAAAACTAGGCACAAAGTACAGGAAGTTTTTACGGTGTTGACAGTGAACATCTGTGCTGCTGTTTCACAGGAATTTTTGTGGCTTTGGTCTCTTCTAACTTGCTGAGTGAGCAGCACAAGGAGACTTACAATAATGGCCAGGTTCCCTGGATTCTGAAAACTAGCATAACTTCTTATTTCATCCTTTTACATGATAACACAGTTCCCACCAACCTTCCTCATATTTATGAGGAAGAAACTTCAAGAAGAACAAGAAACTTCACTGTCCTACATCACAGTTATTCCTAGCAAAAAGGGAGAATTCAATATTCAAGAGTCAAGGGCCATAAAGACAATCACACAAGAAGGAGCCTGTCTTATCTGGAAGGAAACATAACTGAGGTTTCAGATCATGGAAAGCATAAACATTATGTATGGAACTGCTGTGAAATATTATACAGCATCCAAAACTGTCATCCCTCTTTTTGTAAGTGTACCGAACGTGAGGTTGGGCAATTGCTTCTATTTTTTCCGTCTGACAAAATGACTCTTGTTCTTGTTTGTAATGAGGGATAGAGCACCAATGAAACTAAAAACCTGATATTTAAGCTTTCTTTTAAACCATGGGCCAGCTAAATTTAGGTTCCCTCAGAAATCCCTGTGGAAGAGTCTAGAGACCCAGGCTTCTAAACAGTAGAGTGTTGTGTAAAAGTTGACTATTGCTAAGCACATCTCCTAGGAAAAATAGTTAGGATCAAGACTTGCTTTTCAGACTTCTTAAGGAGTAGGCAATATCTAGGCAGCAATCTGTCTGGACTGCATAACCTCCACGTAACAGTGGAGTTTAACAAGGGCTATGCACCTATCTCCCCAGAGATTGGACACTCCTGATCATTCATGGACACCTTGATTCAGGCACCCAGGAATCGTCTGAGCAATTCCAGAACAGGTGCGACTGTACCTGGGTAGTGGGGCAGAGCTGAAATGTAGGCAAAGTTTAGAGCAGTTTTAGGTAATTATGCCCCAAAATTGATTTAAAGGGCTTTTATATCATGTAAAGCAGAAGTCTTTTTTCTTCTGTGTTCATCTCGGGTTTTTTCCATTTCAACTTTCTTTGATTGCTTGTTGTGTGAAACCACACATTTAGCTTAGTGTTCTTCTAATCACTTTATCAGTGTATCCATTTTTAGCTGACAAGATTTCTAGGTTTTTAAAAGATCAAAGGCATCTCTTTCCATCAATTAAGGAATCATTCCCAATGTGTGGCTTGAACAAAATACAGCTCCCGCAGACACTTCTTTTCAGCTCATATCATCATGTGTTATGTATCATCATTCTTTTTAAAAAGTATCATCTTTCATAGATGTTGTCTTATTTCTTAGAAAACAAAATCCAAGCTTAACTGGCTGGGCTATCACATATTCCCATTCCACAGCTGAACTTTAACCAGAAATACTCTCTAGTGAGCACACACAGTTTCTTTAGGCTCACATACAGATACTTTTTCCTAAGCTTTTTGATTCCACATATTACTGCTACATTTGTTTTATCCCTCCAGAAAAACGTATCTGTATAGTTCTCTCAGCTTTTTGTAGCCCTTTGAGACGAGATAAATGTGAAAAAGCACTGACCATCTACAGGGCTGATTGTTTCCTGTAAGAGATTATCCACTAAAAGCTCAGAAAGGAAGAATGAATAATTTCTTACTCTGCAGTAAGTGAAATTATATAAGAAGATGTTGCCATGATTTGCACTGTCAGCTCACTGATGTGGAGGCCTCTCCTACATCTCTTGTTAATGAAGAACTGTTTGTTGGGGCTGCTCCATCTCTGATTAGCCCCACATTAAAAGTTATTTGCTAGAGCCTCCAATGGAATACACCAGATGTTGGAGTCCATGAGTACATCAGGGAAGAATTAGAGGCTCACTTCATGGTAACTAGAGCAAAAAGTATTAAAAATAGGAGACAAAAGCAGCTGTCACACAGTAGAGACAGCAAGATGACAGATACAGACATTTCTTTATCCAGCCAAGAAAGGCGCAGCAAAGAATGCAAGAGTGGCTTGACCAGCCTTCTTACAAGCATTTGGGACGATCACAGTATCTAAAATAAACACAGGATTGAGCAGTGTAATGCTTAAATTTTGTCATAGCAAACCTTAGTTTCTGTTTTGAATGCTGATAGAAAGAAAACTGAAGACTTTGAGAAATAGTGCTTACACTGACTTGTGCAGGCCTCAAGTTCTTAAAAAGCAAGGAAGTACTCTGTTCAAATATTGGAGAGAAGAAGATATGGCAGTTGGAAATCCTCTTGCAAGTTTATGCTAGTCACATAGTAAAGTCACAGCAAGTTTATGCTAGTCACAGCAAGCAAGAAGGTGAGAGGAGCAGTGGCAGATCCTAGCAGCAGAGGGCAGCCAGTAAGGAAGGCCATCTCCAGCTGGTGGGCTGAGGGCATAGGAAGTCGACTGATGAGTGCTCACAGATGAAGAGTGCCCAGAGTGAATGTTGCCTTGAGAAGGCTGTCAGAAATCCCACTAAAAAGTCATTAATATTTAGAGAGAAAAAAAGGATGTTATGCCTACACATATGGGACACAAGGATGCTTTGGGAGCATACAGTGCCCTGCTAGCTTCTATTTGGCTGAAAGATGCCAGGTCTTGTGTACCTACCTGAATGACAGATGCCCACAGTGTGATTCTTGTCGGTTAACTAGCCAATCTTTTCTACATAAGTAGCACTTAACTTTTCAGTCCTGCGGCATACCTGGCTTACTTTATGCTATAATATAAATCTTACTTCCACAGTAAATGTTCAGTGAATGTCAACACTGTCATTACAATGGGACATAAAGACAAAGATATTCTTAGTCTCATCCATTTATTCTGTGATTTGTGATCCATCTCAACAGTACAGAAAGATGTTTAGTTATGCTTTCCCTCCGAATTGCGTGTCCCTTTGGGGTAATCTCATTCACATGCCAATTCCCTACTACATGCATCACTGTCCAACCTCACTTGCCGTGAGACTGAGTGTGATTGATCTGAACTCTGGGAATTCAGGTGGGATACTCAAGCATATTATCTGTATGCCAGCTGATGGTAAGATGAGCTGGCATGCTGGTTTATTGTAATTGGCAGAACTCAAGGAAGATTATATTGACATGTAGACATAATACTGATCAACACTCTTGTGTCTGCACAACAAAGAAATGCAAAATGAGATCCTCAGGGATACTGAATACATTTTGACAGTCAAAAAGCTTAATAAATCAAGAGTGAATTAACTGTAGGTGAATTCAGCATTTCTCTAAAAAGCAAAGTGTATTTTTAGAATTTGTTTGCAGAAAGGTAAGAAGAAAGAATACAAAGAATACTGCTCTCAATCATGTAGTTAGCATAATTCTCTCAAAAATGTACTCAATTTGATACATTCAAAGCATCTTTGTAATTCTGTGCCTAATAAAAAAAATGCATGTAGCCAGCTATGAAAAAGAACATTGAGTTAATAATCTTACTTAGAATGACTCAGTATAAAATTTTACTAATACAATACTTAATTGACAGGCAGGCGCTGTATTCAAATCACATTCAAACCTGCATTTTTTTGGAAGATCTATAAAGTTTTCCAGGTCTACAAAATGAATTAGCTCTAACTTTAAGAAATTAAGAATTGAGAGTATCAGAAACAAATGTAAAACACACCAAATGGTAGCTCTTGTAAGTGAAACACATCATCCAGCAACAGGGATGGCAGAAGTAGCTGCTCTTCTGTTTCTCCCAGAAAGCAGGAATTCCAAGTAGGAATTGAAAGATATCACTTCTGAAGGTAAAAGGATATGAAAATTAGACCCACACCTAAGGCCCACCCAGCCTAGTGCCCTCACTCCAACCAGAATAAGTAGAGGATGCTTAGGAAAGGAGTGTAAATAATAGGACAAGCGTGAAATGATCCTTCACCAGATATAAAAACATCCAAACCCCTTGCAATTAGCAGTTTACAGATTTTTCTGTGCTGGAATTTTCTTCCAGGCCATTTTACTTAATAGTAAGCATTATTTTTTAATCATTTATTTGAATCATCTTGTGCTTTTAACATCCCCGATATACTGTACAAAATGGATTCCAAGGTTAAAAGTGGCATTATCTGAAAAAAAAAAAAACTTTTTGTTTACAACTACAGTGTAATAATCTCAAGATTGCTTCCTTATTCTCTGTATCATTCCTTGTTTTATTGACCTGTGTTGTATCCACCCAGCAGGTATAACACCTTTTTCCCACTGAAGATTACCAGTCTGTATCATCTCTCTTCATAAGGGAGCTGTTCTTTACCTGTGACCGACTCCAAACCAGACTCCAAACTCCTCTGCCCTCTCCAAACCATTTTTTCAATCATCTGTCACATTCTTTTTGAGATGGCAGCACCAGAAGAAACTGCAGTTTTCAAGATGTTAGTGCTTCTGAATGACATAATGATGGTTTCTCCTTTATTCTCTATTCTTTCCCCAATGGTTAATATTCTGTTTCCTTTTTTTAAATGGAGTTACTGTTTTCAGAGCACTAACCACAAGGCCTGTAAGATCTCTTTCTTCAGGGGCAACGGTTGATTTAGAATTATTGTGTATGTAATTTTCCACATATTCTGTACTTAACACACCACCATTGAATTTCACCTGATGTTTTAACACATAGTACTGTGCTATCTTTCTTACAGCTTTTAACATTACATTTAGATTTGACATTCCTGCATAGTGTTGTATTGGCTCTGAATATTATCACCTCAATCTTCAACCTCTTCTTCATACCACTTTCAAATATGCTGAACAAAATAACCAATATGGTAAGGTCTCTTGATTTTGAAACTGACCACTTATTTCAGACTTTTATTTCTTATATTTTAATCTTTCATCCAGAAGATACTATTCTTTCTTATCGCACAGCAGAGCCTTTATTGAAGAACTGTGTTAAAAGCTTTCTGAAAATGCCAGTATGCCGACTAGATCCCATTTATCTACATCATCATTGACAGCTTCAGTGACCTGCAGTAGATTTGTGAGGAATGGTTTTCCTCTACAAAAGCTGCACTGACCCTTCCCCAGTATATCATAATTAGCCATATGCCAGCTAATCCTAACGCTTCTTATTGCTTCCATCAGACTGCGAGAATGAACATCAGACTCACTTGGTTGGTTTCCAGGACCATCCTTAAAGACTGGTGTCACACTTGCCACATTCTATTCCTATTCTACTAAGCAATTTACTGACTTAAAACAGTAGATTACAATCTGTAGCTACTAGTTCAGCAGCTTTATATCCAAATTCCTGTATGGTCATGGATGAATACCATCTGCCTGTGGTGGGTTTTACTATTCATTTCCTCAATTTCTTCTAAAACCTTTTCCACTGACACTTCAGTTGGAGTCAGTTCCTCAGATTGAGCCCTGTGGTGAGCAGACCTTTTGGAGGAATTTTGTTGCCGTCCTCTTTAGTGAACAGTGATGCAAAGAATTCAGCTGACTTTCTTCTGTGGTCTCCTCTGCCTTACATCCATTTGAGATCATCAGTTCTCTGTCAGCTCACTGACAGTGTCATGCACTGGTATGATTAGCTCTTACATTTTTTAGCATTTTTATCCTCAAAATCTCTTTGTGGTTTATCGAAATTCTTGTTCTCTTCCGTTTTCCTGCTTGGAAGCAATCTCCATGAACACTTATGCCTAGGCTTCTATGTAGGATCTCTAAATTCTGCTTATCAGCTCTTAGGTTTATTTCACTTTTGTTCAGTGGGGATTGGCTGAGACCATAGAAAAGACACCAGCAAATTTCTTCTTCCTTTTTAACACTCTTTACTGTATCCCATCCATGAATGTAGTGGTGACAGTGCATGCTATTAGCATTATGCTACACTGAGTCATCCTGGCTGTATTAAAAAAAAAAAAAAAAAAAAAAAAAAAAAAGTTATGATATATCAATTAACTCCAGTAAGACGATGATTTTTCCTTTTATCTTTGACATGTTTAATTCCCTTTTCTCCGTCCTGTACCTTCACCTTTTCAGGCAGCCGGCCAGAGCTTTCTGCAGGCCCGCGGAGGCAGGCATTTCAGGTGATAAGGAGCAGCAGCTGCTCGGTGGCTTTCCTGCTTAAGCAACTGGTTAGCCATAGAAAAAGAGTTTGTGACTGAAAACTTCCGTGGGTGGTTGCTTCAAAAGAGGCATGGAGCACACTACTGTAATTTCCCCCCAAAGAAATACTGTGTCTCTTACAGAGAAAGCCATGCTCAGATACCTAAAATACACTTGAGGGAGCCCAGAACTAGAAACACTGCATGGCTTTGCTCAGGCTACACATTGCACCTGGGATTTTGATGCAGTATGAATTCTTGGCTATGAGGAGAGCATAGCAGCTATGCAGCCAATGCATAACTCTGGGCAATGATATTAGTGCTTGACAGTACTTGGAAAATTACCAAAATGGATGCTCTGGAGTTGCTATTTTGTTCGATTTCCAAGCTCAGTCTCTCAGCCTTTTGGACTCATTAACAATAATAACAACAACAAATAATATGCAAAAAGTGTTTCAGTTATAAAAATAGAATGCCCATATAAAAAGGAATTAAGTGTAATTAATTTCTTTCCTGAGGTTTAATTACAAAATGCATTAATAAAATGACAGATAGCAATGCCCTCTGCACAAATCATTTGAGGCTGCTTTTATCATTAGAGTTCCTCGTTTAACATAGAATGAAAACATGCATATGCAATTAATTTCATTTGGTGCAAAGTGGTACTGTGTACCTGTTTAGAGACCGTTCCTCGCGCACTAACAGAGACAAGTGTACACAAGGCTATCATCAATCATTTAAAAGTACATTTTTGACAAGGAAAAAACTCTTCGCTATGTTAAAGCTGTATATATTTCCTTCTGATTTTGTCTGCTTCTGAAATTCTGTTTGTATGTACCGATTGGCATTTTTAACAAGACAGATACTAATTACTGCAAAATATGGGCAGAACAAAGAGTCTGCAGCAAAACTCACATGTGCTAGAGGCACTTTATTCTAATGATTCAGGGAAGCTTTACAATTTTCTTTCTAATTAACCTATCAATAGTCATGTCACTTAAACACTCCTTAGGAATATTATCTTCTCATTATTGCCAGAAAACATGCTGCCCAATTTTATAGCTCAGTTGTTCTTACGCATGGATGGAGAATCTGAATTAACTTGAACTGAAACAGACTTTTTTAAGAGACATTTCCCATACACCCAAACTACTTTCATAATTACATTTAAATCATTAATATTCAACTTTAAAAGCATTAAGGGAAAAAGAAGCATTCAGTGTTTAGTTGGCACTTGTACATTTTAAGTATATAACAGAGAAGCTTTCTCTTTATTGAATGCCATCGGGTCAGTAGGAGAAGTGGTGGATTTGGACAGGCATTTATCTCGAACGGCGCTGAAAACGTTGCCAGGGCCACGCTCCGTGGGAAGAAGGGAACACAACGCGAAATAAATGCGGGCAAAAGTTGCCGGCTGCGCAGGCTGCGTCCGTCCCGAATGGACGCGGCAGCCACGCGGGCTTCGCGGAGGGGCCGGCGAGGCTGCGGGGCGGCGGGGCGGCCAGCTGCAGGGCGCTGCCGCCGCGCGCTCCTGCCCCACCGGGGCCGCGAGCCCCGCGGCGGGCTGCCCGCGGCGCAGCTCCGCACCCGGCTCCTGCGGAGGAAGGCTTGTTCTGCAAAGCTGGAGGCAGTCTGGGGCTGTGTCGGGCTAAAATACTGGTTTTCAAGGGTTTCGCTCTCAAGCCTATTCTGTGCTGCCCGTGGATTTAAAGGTTGGCAGTCGGGATGCGCTTGTCCTCGCAGGCTAGCGTGCAAAAATTGCGCCTGCGCGGCGAGGGAGCTGAAGGTGTAATTTTAGGGATGGCTAATTCTCCAGGCACTGGGAATTATTTTTTATGTCAATTTCTTGACAAAAGATGAAATCTACAATTATGAAGTGACAGAGAAACTGAATGCCATGGCAAATGATGTTGCTATATTAATGTACATCTTTTAAAATAGTCTGTTGTTTCATGCAGAAAGCTGTATGTCTTCAGGCAAGGCAGCTTGCTGAAATGCTTCTTAAAAATAATGGTCTGATACTCAAATGGGTCACTTTCCACGAAAGGAGCTAATGCCACAGGATCATACCCAGTAAAAGATATAGATATCCAAAATGTGATGCTGCAACACCTGTTTGGCAGCTGATGCCTGTTAGATGCAGAAGGAAGATTAAATGTGTCAGAATGACATCTGAGCAGTACGCAAGGAAAACAAAAAAGGCAACAAGAAAAGGTAACATAAACGCATTAAAATATGGAGAAAACAAAGTATAGGTCCGTCACTTTACTGAGGGTGCTGAGAAAGTTCAGAAAAAAAAATGTATACTTACTATATCAGTCCCACAAAAAGAAATGAGCATAGCTCAGAATAAGGAGAAAACTACCTCAAAAAGATTTAGATTCAAGTCAGCTGGATCTGCTAATGTTCATGTATGCTCAGTGACCTAGTAAAAGTAATTTCTAGGTGACTAGTAATTATCTCCAAGAACTCATGGAGTACAAGAAAGTTAGTAGCAGACTACAGAAAAGTGAACATATCCCCTATTTTCAAAACAGAATAAAATAGACAAGTTCATTTAACTTTTATTCTCAGAAATGATGTGACTTGTTATCAAAGAAACCCCACCAACACAGAAGCCATGAAAAACATCTCATATCAATCTAATTTTCCTTTTTTATTTCTATATTTGGTTTTTATTTCTTAGTAGAAATAAGGGAAGGAATAGTTATGAGGCACCTTATTTTTTTAACTTTCATAACTATCTTGTATGAAATTCGAGATAGGGAATTTAATGGGGTTACTGAAAATAATCACTCTCAAAGAAGGCTCTGAATGGTTTGCTGTTGAACTGGCATTACAAGTATTAAATTACAAATGTGGTTCTAAGAAGCCTGTGATGAAACCAGCTCAATCTGATAATTTCATTATTAATTGGAGACCTATTGATAAATAATAGAATAAAAATTGTTAACACCAAGGTGCTACTATTCACAGAATACTCAGAAGCACTTTGAGGAACTGACTTAGATTTCAAAATTAACTTTTCATATTGAAGCAATCACCATGGTAAAATCCACTGAAGTGCACTGTGCTAGGTTAAGGGCAGAGAAATCAGCTGTGCAATTTCATGTGGGGAATAATTATCTAGACACTAACATTGAGGGTAAGGAAAGAATGCAGAAGAGAAATACAGAGAAAATTTGATCTGTGAAACAAAACTAAAGGAATGAACTTTTGAACCTGAAAGAGAGCAACGTGGACACAAGATAACAGCAGTCTTGTTTAGAAAAATGGTTAGTAAATGCAATTATAGCAGTCAGTTTTTTTCCGTATGCACTTTGGGAAAGAAGAGTTCATCAGTGTCCAGTGACTGGACAAGAGGGAATGGGCACAAACTGAAATACAGGAAATTCCACTTAAACGTGAGAAGAAATGTGTTTACAGTGAGGGTGGTCGAACACTAGATCAGGTTGTCCGGAAAGGTTGGGCAGGTTCCATCTGTGGAGATGCTCAAAACCCGACTGGACACGGCCCTAAGCAACCGGCTCCAGGCAACCCGACTTGAGCGGGGAGTCGGACTAGAGGACCTCCGGAGGTCCCTGCCAACCTCGACCATTCTGTGATTCCAGCATGATCACAATTTGCAGCAGAAAAATACATAGTATGGCTATGAAATTAAACTAATCTGAGGAGGCTAAGGAATCCCTTTCAATGGATGTTAAACAAGTTTTTATTACAGATGGTCTGGATATAATTGCTCCTGTCACACTGCAAGGAATTGGGTTCTTTCAAGGCCTGTTTCTTCTGTTACCCTTACCTTGTCCTTACCTCTGGCCTCACCTGAGTGTATCTTCTGCACGTGGGCATATCCAGGCTCTTCTTAAACAACCACTGGAGTTAAAAAAGATGGAAATACTTCCAGAGCAAAACCCCAGTGAATGACCTACACTAGCAAGGCGTGCAGGAGTGTGTATAAGGTCTGTCTTCCAAGTAAACATGAAGGAAGGTCAAGGGTCTCAAAAGAAAGCTTTGGTTTGTGACAGACCTATTGCTTTCTGAAATAGCTGAGCAGAGAGAGACAGAGAGACAGAGCGAGAGCGAGAGAGTGCTTTAAGCCTGGACCTAGGGAAAGTATATAGCATGATTTCATCCCATATTAAACATCAGAGAATCCACATGATGAGGGGAAGGGAAGGTTAGAAATGCTTAACTGCAGAAAAAGCAAGAATAGGAAGTCATACCTTGTTAGACACAAGGGAAAGCACTCCTTGGTCAAGGTTTCTCTTTTGTACGAATTCCCCAGATAAAAGAGTGCAAGGTCTAATTGATGTTTTTCTCAAAGTAAGAGTGCTTGTAACATTCATCTTCCACATTGCTTTTCTTAATCTAATCAGAGCTGAGCCTGTGCTGCAAATGCAGTCTAATTCAGTTATACATCAGCCAGCCACAAGACACAAATGCATAGAAAACAGTCAACTCACTGCTCCTGCAACGTTTCTTTTAAAGCCGGTCTCAAACCTTGTAATGTAGACTTTTTGAGAATTTTTCAGAACTTCTCCCTCACTCACTCATATAACCAAGACATTTGGCTTTTGTAAGTTTTCCAAAGTTATTTATGCTTAAGATTTTATATTAAAAAAGGAAATACCAAATCAGCTACATGCTGCCTATAGAGAAAAAAAAATAATCCACTGAAATACAGAAAAGGTTATTTTAATACAAGAAACTTCCTGCATAATGACCAAGAAGAACAGAAGAAAAGCAGACAGCAAGGGAAAAATGTGACATTAACTTAACCTTTTTACATATTAAACTGTATTAAAATCTCTTTCTATCTTTCTGCTCAGGAGTGCAGAGGATTTTATTTGCAGGATTGTGTGTGCTCTGAACAGCTTTCATCAGTACTCATTTTAAAGACTATTTATCAAGGAGTGTTAAAAACACCTCCTTCTTTTGATCTAATCTGGCACTTCTCTCAAAACATGCTAACAAGATCATTTTATGTACCTTCTATAAAACCTGGTACATTCAGGCAACCTGACACAAAAAAGAGCTGTCTTTAAGGCTTTGGAATTTTTCAGTATACTTTCGTATGTGTTTAGCCTGGCCTGGCAAATTACATTTCAACTCTTCTTCCAGGATTTAATTGCTTTATGACATTTAGAAGCGGTTTTACCCAGATAGGTTGAATTTGTTTTGTATTTTGTCTTAGCAGTAGTCTTGTGGGGAAGGTGCTGTAAATCCATCTTCTGTCTTTGCGCTGCAGAAGTGGTAGAGAGAGTTTCTGCTTTGGCCCTGGTGTTTGCAGGGACCCATTCTGCCAACGTCTCCAAAGGCTCAGCCATCAGGATAACGCAAACAGCCCCATCCAGCCAAACCCAAGGAGATGTTTGCGTAACCAAAAAGCACCTGCACAGCCTGCCAGTGCAGCCTGTAGGTCATCATTAGAGTCTGAAAGTGCATATTGCACAGTACAGGACAGCTAAATGCATTTCTCTGAGCAGAGAAAAACCTCTCAGAAAGAAATTCGCATTGCAGAAGTACAGCTTTTCTCCTCAAAATAATCACTTTTTTTTTCTTCTACTGCTCAGTGTACAGCATTTATAAAGCTGGGCTGAGAGGTTTTATTCAGATCAATGGCTTTTTAGTTAAGTAAAGTCCTGGAATAGAATGCTTTTAGTATCCTGGGAGAGTACTGAAAATAGGCTGCAACTCCTATTGACAAGGTATGAATTCCTATTGAAAAAACACTGCTTATAATGCTTTTAGTAGCGTTCTTTCCATCTTTGAGCAAAAGTAGAAACTAGATGACTTCTTGACATCCCTTCTAGTTTTCTTTGATGCCATGAGTCTTGTTGACACTTCATACTATGCACATTTATTTAGTAAATACAATATTTCAGACTCAGAAAGGTAGGAAAGCTCCGAAGAAATACACTTCTAGTTGACAGAAGTACAATAGTTACAAAGAAAACACAAAACGCAAAACATTTCAATGTCCAAGGCTAGCAAAGAGCTGGTTTTGTCAGGTCAGGCTTGCAAGATGAAAAGGAAGTGCCTGTCATCACAGTCTCTTTATCCATCTACAATGGATGCAGTAGTGCTATGTTAAGGTGTTGGCTAAGCACTGGTCCTCCCACGGTGAGGTAGCCATAGATGCAGGCCAAGACTGGTGTGATGCTACTGAGCAGATGTGCTCCTCTGGCACGGACAAATGTACTCCCTGAGCCTGCCTCGATGGGCTCCTCGTGCTTCCCTCGCAGTACTGCTCAGCAGGACCCCACTGGGCTCCTCAGGCTCTCCTCGCAGCCCCGTCACCAGGAAATCAGCCCTGGGTCTGGGCTCCCACTGGGGTTGTCCCCTGATGCACCTTCCTTAGAGGCTTTGCCAGTGCAGCTGCAAAACATTACCTCTGAAGGCTCTTGTATTGCTAGTTCAGTGCTCACCTGTCACTTCACTGTGTTGCTGATTTAACTGCTTTGCCAAACAAGTGGGTGGTAGCAATATTCCAGCATCAAACAAGCTGTACAGCTGTTGCTTCCTACATATTCTCTCTGCCGTGCTGGCCAGCTGCAGTGAAAAGTAATCACTCCCCTCTTCATTGAGAAGGTTACTAGCATCTACAGCCAGCTCTCTCACTAAGACGAAGGTAATAGATGAGCAGAACTGAACCATCAGTGTAGGAGACAAAACTGGGAGGAAAATAAGAATAGAAGGCAAGATACAGACATCAATGCCGCAATTTACAGCTGTAGAAATAGAGGTAGAAAAATAATAATGAATCTAACTTGAATTGGGGAGCCAGCTGGGAGATCAGTGGCAGCAATCTGTAATGAGAGGTCTGGAGAGGAGATTACTCCTCTAACTGGTTGCCTCAGCCTTGGGCTGTGCTTGCTTGGAGAAAGAAATATGTACAGATACATAGCTCAAAAGGTGCTCTCGCAGGAACTCTTAACAAATCTGCTTGATCTGTGCAATGACTGTCATAGCTACTAACATTTCCTTGTTTAATAGTTTTCTTCATAATAGCTCTTAATTTAGTATGACACGATGCTACCAAGATTTAGATATTGAAATGATGGACCTGGGTAATAATACTATGAACCTCCCTTTTCCATATGAAAACAGCAAATCAAATGCAGCAACAGACTTTTCAGGCCTATGCAATACTGTAAGTTAAAGAGTAGCACAGATAATGTGTTTCCAGTGATTCCAACATATCAAGCAATTCAAAAGACATGAGACAAGTTACAAATGGATTACACTGATTTTAGCAGAAGATTAGCAGTATTTGATGTACCACACTCAGAATCCATTTTGGACGTTATTTAATCTGCCAGTAATATCCCTCAGACAGACAGGAACAAATTTACCTTGATGTGTCTGTCTGTCATTCAAGTCACCTGTGATCCATTGACTATGTCTCTTTCTGAAACAATCATTTTACTGCAATTTTATCTGACTCAATATTCTTCTTACCTGACAGGTAGGAGATCAAATAATTGAAATCAATGGAGAAAGCACAAGGGACATGACACATGCCAGAGCGATAGAGCTAATCAAGTCTGGTGGCAGGAGAGTGCGACTGTTGTTGAAACGTGGAACAGGCCAGGTCCCAGAATATGGTGGGTTTTCATCCTTATATTTTTCCATGTGCATGAACCTATATAAATTAATTATGTTGCTTTTGTGCTAAGTAGCAATTGTAGATTTATATGTTGTAATGTGCTGGGACACATTAAGTATGGACTTAAGTGCTTACCTGATTACAAGTGAACTTATTCACATGCTTAAGTGCTTTCTTGACTCAAGGCCATACATGTGCACATCACTGTCCTCTACTACCCTTCTGACTGAGGCAATGGCTTATAACACGGGCATTGGAGGAAGCACTTTGAACTCTATAGGGGCATCTCTGAGTGTGCTGGGAGTTGCTGATACATTCATAAACTGTGCTGATTTCCATTTATTGGTACTTCTCTGCACATTTTGAATCACAGTAGCTAATCTTGTTGCTATAAAATTCAGTGGCTCAGGACTAAACTCAGAGCATTAACATTAGAGCGTTTCTTTGGCATCTTTGCCATTACGTTATCTCAGACAATTTACACAGATGATAAAGCAGAAGCCAACTCTGAATAAAAAGGAGACCACTCATTCTAGTGAGAAAACATGATCCGCTCATCTTATGTTTTATTTCAAGAGGACTTCTGGGACTTCCAGCATCATTTCCCATGAGCATCAGAAATTGCAGTAGCATATGCAAACACAAAGTAATACTTAGTCTTAAATGTAAGTTCAGCTCTTTATTATCAACATAAATTCATTATCTTTGTTGTAGACAGTAAAGTCAGCACCACTGAAAGTCAGCATTTTTCCAGCTGTGGCTATATGTGATAACTACATCATTTTCTCCTCTAAACTACAACCAATTCTCTGGCTGAGGGAATGCTTGGGATAGTATGTTGGGTTGCTACGAACAGTCAGGCATTTCTGAATAAGGGCAGCAAGGATGGCTTATAGCATGCTCAGTCTTGGTGATTTCAGCTTCTAATGATAATGATAATTTGGTAATTAGACATTTTATAGCAATTTTAACCAACATATAATCCTTTCAAAGAGACCTCCAAGAGACATCCAGATTATCTTCAAAACTTTTGGAGAGAGAGATGCAGCATTTTTCAAGAAAGAATAAGACAAAGACTGATTTAGCAGTAGTAATCTTCCTCAAATAGCAGAACCACAGACAGGCAGTTCTCTAGTACCTCGGAAAACAGTTTAATCTAATGGGCTCATTGGAGACTGCTAAGTGCAGAGGATCAATTCCTGAATCGATCACAATTCTGAGTCATTCAGAATCTGACTTCCTTAAGGTCCGCATTCTGGATGGCACTTAAACCTAGGCTTGCTGGAGATTTCATAAGTAGGCTTCCTTAAAAAATTTTATTTATTCCAGGAGAATAAGAAAATGCAAATAGATATAATAAATGTCCAGTGTAAAAGATGTAAAAAATGTCCAGTGTAAAGAGCATGCATTGTTTTATGAAAACAAATGTGCACAAACCTTCCCCAGAAGGTTCCCTTCTCCAGAAAACACCTAGGTAGGAAATATAGATGAACTGCTATAAAACCAAGCACAAACAGTTAGCAATAACAGAAAGAAACAAGACTATTTTGCAGGACCATTTAAAACAGTTCTTGGAAAGTTGGCTGGAATGGTTAGAGGAAAGACTATATACAAAAGCAGATTATTGCGATATGAAAGTTGCTATAAAGAAGTGCCATTTAGTCAGATCATTTTCCTAAACATATCCCCAACTTACAGGTCTGTAAAGGAGAACTAAATAACTGCTGGAAATCCATGTTTTCCTACAGAACAGTAGCTAAATAGCAGTAAAATAATTCAGGAATTACTTCATTAGGTACACACAATCTACAAAGAGCGTCACAGCAAAGGACAGCATTCAAATACCTGCTTTTCTTAATATAATTATTACACTATCAGACAAAAGAAATTAATACTCTATCCAGTCTGTAAGCAGAATGGAAACAAAATAAAGATGCCTGTTGAAATTAGCTGGGTATTAAACTCCTCCCTAGGTAATTTCCCAAAGCAATGAGAAATATTCTAAGAACAAACAGAAGATGCACACAAAAAACAGAAATTAACAAATAGAAATAAGACTGAAGGGCGCTTTTCGAGAAGTCCACAATCTCGGGGATAAATCAACACGTTGCAAAGAACCCTTGCCAGAATAGCAGTGGAAGAAGCCCCTGGAAAGAATGTCCTCTCCACGTAGTGTAAATGAACCCAGAGAAGATCGTGTCAGTAAGCTCAAGGATGGAGTAGTACTGGGGTCATCTGACAAACTAGTCAATATTTAATACTGCCTTCTTCATCCCACCAGAATTACATGATTGGGATGTAACCAGACTATTGAGAATTTCCTTTATTGGAAAAAAAATCATCCTGTTTTTTGATTTTAGCAAATACATGTCAGAAATGTTTCTTGGTCTCATCACAGCATGTCCAGCCCTGTGGATCATCAGTGGCAGGAGGCTTAGTTTTATACTGAAATAAAAGATGGGCAGGCTGAGTTGGTCTGTGGATTCCAGCAACAGTGTGGAGCAGGAGCCTGGGAAGAATAGAAAAACAGGAAAGGGTGTCAGGGCTCTTTCTCTGATATTCTCTCCCAGTCTTCAACAAGGGAAAGGTCAGGGACTTCTCAGGACTGCTGTATAACTCTGTGTTTAAAGACCTTTTGGACAGCAGTAGCATTCAGAGTCACAGCATTAAGGAAAATGAAGCTTAAACCAAGGGGCCAAACAAGGACGAGGTTACTGTGTTCTAGTCATCAACGTTTTGAATTTCCTTATGCAATGCAATCAATTTTATTTTAATTCCAGCCTTTAATTGCAGAGGCATTATTCTGTTAGTGCAAACCATGTCAGTATATCATTAAGTACAAGAGATATCAACATTCAAATGATTAAGTGATTGACACTAATAAAATCGTTTTTTAATTAATGAAATATCATCAATTATAAGAAAGAAAAGAATATGTATCAAAAAAAAAAAGGAAGTACTCTGTGAGAAACTTAAAGCAGGCTCCTGAGAAGCTGTAAATCTACTGAACATGTGATGTCAGCTTGTGCCGAGTGCAAATCGGTCTCTGAGTACGTCTCAGCCAGTTCTGGCTGAGCTGAGCCACTATTTAAACCGAGGGGAAGGAAAAAAAAGGTGTGATGTAAATACGTCATTTACCTCAACTCCAGCTGCTGCATTCGCTTGAAAACAATTTCTACCACACTCCAGAGAGAAAAATCCCCGTGCAGGCAGAAATCCCAAGGTAACGTGTGCTGCTCTATCAGAGTATCTGTGAAGGGGTGAGGACATGATTAGTGCTCGAAATCTGTAGCTGCTTTCACGGCAGGGTACCTCGAAAGAAGCTTAGAAAGCAGATGTTTTATCACCCGGACTGAGCCCGCTGGCTGGGGATAGGGCCGCCGGAGGAGCTGCCCTTCTCCAGCTCGGCTGAGGCCCGGAGAGCATCAGCAGCGTGTTGGCCAGCAGGGCTCTCCAACGCGTCCTGTCCGCAGCGAGAGCCTTGTTTCACTGTGCAAGAAAGCTGGAAGTGCTGCCGCGGCTCCTGGTCCTCGGTGTGTGCTGGGCGCACAGCGCTTCTCAAAATCTGCCTGCTTGCACGGTGGGAGCCTAATTATAGACTCGCGTATTTGTCGGGCCCTCGCCGTAGCTGTACAAACGCGTCTATATTGTGCAGCCAAGCTCTGGGATAAAGAGGCATCCCTACAGGCAGAATGCGTGAGAACTGTTCCCCAAATCTAAAAATAATAACGTGGAACGTTAAATAACGCTAACGAACCACAGTCACTCTATCCAGCACCAGGCTCTGCAAAAGGTGAGTTAATGCTAATGAGGGACCAGCCCCAGGAAGCTACAGTTTTCTCTGGGAACCAACATTTTTGAAAAATGTCTATGTAGGAAGATCTCCAGGAAAACCTCTGATGTTTCATTTTTAGTCCCAGCAGTCCTGGCAGCTCATCTCTGCTGGCTTACTGCTGCTAGCATTTCCTGGCTGGAGCTTTCATTTACACAAAGCTACATTAAAATACAGAAGTATTTAGAAGTATCTGAAATTAGTGAATTTTATAACCAAATAATTACAAATAGGGCAAAAAGGTACTTTCCACTAAATGGAGTAATTAGAAACACATCCCCAGCTATTTCATGTTAGAAAACAATAGAGCCCAATAATTGAATTACGTTGTTGGAGAAATAGAAACCCATCAGCTGCTCATGTTGTTTACAGAGATAGCGGAGCAGACACTGAGTTTTAATAGTCTTACGTGTTTAATCCTGTACTTTTAGTTTATTTCCTTTTTCTTCAGTTTGCCAGCACTTCCCAGTAATTGCACCAAACGCACAGCTTTTTAAACGGTGATTCGCCCCCGCTGTTTGCTGTACAAAGCAGCTCTTGCTTACCCCAAGCCCTCTGCCGCGCGTACGGGCTGCGAGGCAAACGCGCCTGGCTCTCCCAGCGCGTTTCCTGATCCCGCGCGCTGCTGCTCCCCTTCGGCCGCTCAAAGCCAGCCATTAGGAGAGAAAAAAAACTGGGCGTGAAATATTCTGGGCCAAAACTCCCGCCGCAAGTCAAAACTCGCTTATAAATTCTGGAGGCTCCAGGCAGTTCCCGCCGCGGTTTCGGAGCCCCTTTCCATGGCCGGCTCTTGGATGTGGCCTCGCACGCGTCGCTCCGCCGCGTGGCACCGGCCCGTGGAGCCGCGAGGAGCGCAGCTAGCAGGGCCTGGGGAGCAAGGAGCTCGTGGCTCATGCTTAGCCGGCGCTTTCTGGATTTGCCCCTCAGCCGGCTGAGTTTCTTGAGTTTGATTCACCCTGCCATTGAGTTTGTTGCAAGATGAGTCTTGGGGTAGCACGAGTAGCTTTGCGAATTTTTGGAATCGTGATTCCACGTGATGCTAAATTATGTACAAAATTCACCCCATGGGTTTGTCACAAGCAGGCGATTTTAAAGAATAGATGTTTAAGATAAATTTTGGGGTATTTACTGAAGATTTCTGTATGTAAAATGCAATGTTTCAGTACGTGCAAAGCCATTGCTGGTTAGCATGGAGAAGGCCCAAGCTCCGCAGCAGTAGCAAGTTTCTGAAGGGCACTGAAGAAACCCTCAGTTCATGTTTCAGCACTACTGCAGGGACGAAAACCACAAATGTCAGAGTCGATACCAATACAGGGCTTTTGCGTACCAGTGAATCAGCACAATTCTGAAATTCATTCAATCCTTTGATTTTTACTTGTTGTGACTCCCCCAGAGAGCACCTCAAGATGTACTCCACACCCACAGCTCAGGTGACTCTACTTCTTGAATACATATGTACAGTAGTCCAGTCATTCACTAATTTTTGGACTTACAGCATGCTTATTTGTCTTGGCTTTACAGATATACTTCTTTCCTGTTGCATATAAGCTTTTTATGCAGTTATTCTAAACTTACTAAGAATTCTCTGCTCTAACAGTAGTAAAATATCTTTATGTCACTGGTTCTGTTAATTCTAATGATTGGTCCTAGGCTGTTCCTCCCCTTCCTTTAGGAATGGTACCTTCCAGTCTCTCCATGTGCATGAAAAGTGACAAGCATGGGTCCCCATATTTCTACTTATTGGGCCACCCTAAAGACACGGTTTGTAAACTCTGCATGTATATTATCTTTCTCTAATATGCTTTTATTTCTCACAACTGTCAATAGACTCTTTTCCAGCTTTTTCTGACACACAAGCTGGCTTAGTGGTTTCTACATTGTTGCGCTCTTCTTTCGTAACCGATTATCTAAGATATCAAAACACCTGTGAGTTTTACAAATGTATTTTAATCTCCTAAGTAATTAGTTATTCCCATGTTCCACTGCTTCTAGTGCAAGAAATACAGCTAGCTATAGGCCTGCTATATATTGGCTTTTTTCTCATGACAAAAATTAATGCTATGGATACAACTTTTCAGGCAGAAAACCTTAAATTTTGAGGAGCCAAAGCCATGATTTTCCCCTTACCTATGGAACCTGTCTTGCAAACATATGAGTGATGTGAAGGTAGAGGTTATATGTTGATCTCAAATCATATTTATATGCAGCTTCTTGAAGAAATTACTAATGTAATATTGAAGATTTTTTTGAAAAACACTGTAATGGAATACTCATTTTTTTTAAACCCAGGGGCTATGCAGAAGTTACACATAGCACTTTGCACTTGATTTCAAGCTGTTTCCTTCATAAATCAGATCTTACTGCAAAGCCCGTTCACATACATCAAACGTAATATTGAATCATGCCCCAGAAACGATACCTGTAAAGGAAAGAAAAACTTATTTTTTCCATTTTTTTTTTTTTTGATTCCTGTCATCAGAGAAAACTCAAATGTTTTGAGATGCATTCAGTCTCAGGGCTGTTGACTTTGCACAATGAAATATATTTGCTATCATTATAAGGAAGTGGCAGGCCAGTCTCACGCACTGAAGTAGCCAGATTGGAAATAGAAAGGAAGTTGTCCAAAAGTATCCTCTCAACCTCTGTGCTTTGAGTTAGCTCCTCCATTATGTAAAATTCCTGCCCCCAACACCCAGGCTTACACTGTATTTCAGTAAGTTATCCATTGTGTGCTTGCAAATTGGGGTGCTCTGATTGCTTGCTTGCAAATATTTCCAGCTACAGCTTGTTTCCAACTTGCGTGTACAAGTAAGAATTTTCTAGATGCAGCCTTGCCCCTATATATTGCTCATACAAAACTAGGCTCATCTAGGGGCCATCTGACACCTGGCACCAGTGCAGTGCAATGGCGTGTGCTGCACCCTGGCCTCTTTCAACGCCGCAGAAGCTCTGAGCCCTCCTAGCGACAGAGAAGTTTCTGCACAGTGTAGAAACCTGAACTGCCCCATTCCTTGAACTCCTTCTCACCATGCTTCTGCTTTGCTGTCCTTAGCACTTGAAGAAAAGTAATTCAGAGAGTTGAGATGGTTAGAAGTGTGTGCTAGGTAGTGGCATTAGGGGCAGTTTGCAGGTCTCAGTTGTCGAGCACAGGAAGCTCAGTGACCTACAGTTCCACCATAAGTGCTATGCATTTATAACCATAACTTTCTGTTTGTCATCTTCACTTTTCCTCTTATAGCACGACAGAGGAAATAAATCTTTCTTCCTGAAATAAATAGCCATTTCCATCCTATACAAATACAGCTTGAGTCGGTTGTGCACAGTCCCTCAGCAGTGAATGCTGCTCTGATTATTTACTTGGCAGGGAGTTTTGGAACAAAACTTTTTTCCCAGTAAAGCTATATCCAGAAAAATCAAAAGTAATTTAGTTCGGGATAACACCAAAAATCAAAATATTTTAACTGACAAAAAAGTACAATCGGGCCAAATAAAAATATGTGTGTACCATTGCAAAATGTTTCATTATCAGATATTTTTACAAAATAATTTTCAAAGAACGGGAATATTCTGAAGAGCCAGTTTTGCAATGGGGGCTTTTTCCAACAAAAATGTCTGGGTTACCCACATAATCAAAAGACATATCACCTAGGTTCTAACATACCTTAGGAGAGGCTCCTCACCATAACAATATAGGACAGTCTGTTGAGTCTGTACTTCTCTTGTAGGAATTATTCCATTTTGTATAAACAGTTATTCACTAAAAAAATGATCAATGGTCTTATTTGAAGTTAGATATAGCACAAGAGAGATGCAGGTTCTAGAATGTGATTTAGAAAGCACACCCACAGGAAGGGATATCTGCCTAAATTCTGTGCTACGTTCCTGTGCACCATGAGTTTGGTAGGCTTAATCAGTGACCATTTAAACTTTCAAAAATACCTGAAAAATGGGAGCTTATATTATGTTTTCGTTGTATGTATGCAGCTAAAGATTTCGAAACTCCAAACTGCAGTTTTCTAGTTCTTCAATTCTGTTAGTACCTCTAAAGTTCTCATATTTGTATAACAATCAGCTTCTGGGCATCTTGGCCTATATAATTAAGCCAGATACACCTATCTGTATGCAGTACCAATCAGATAATCTGATTCATCCTATTTTTAATGCTCATTTTTATAAATCTCTAGAGCTGAGTTTGACTGTTATTCAGAATTTGAACTATCTGCTGTATCATTCATCTGATGTGAGAGCAAAAATCAATAGTCATTTTGGAAAAGTGCCCTTTCCTTCTGTGACCACCTTGATGGAACTGAGAACATTCATTCATATTCATGCTGCATTTGCGATACCACCCTCTTATTTTTAGCAATATCAACTTAATTTCAGAAGCCTGTGGTGTGTAAAAAGTAATAAAAAAAATTAAAAAGGGAGTAACTAAATGAATCAAAATACTGGTTAATAAAATTAGTCTAAAACCATTTTGAACCAATTTGAATATGAGCTCCCAAAGGTTCTGGCTGTTTTATTGCTATGGGTAAAAATTATTCAAGGACAAAACTGAATATTAAAATTTGTTTTACAAACACATCCATAGCATTTAATAAATATGTAGCAGCTGGCAGGAAAGTAGAACATGCTTCTGTTAAAACACAGGGTATGTATGAGTATGGACATATGGGTGTGTATACACACTTCTGTCTGCAAATTTCTGTTTTAAAAGAGATAGTGACCTTTTGCATAGGTATCCCTTGATACTGAAATAGAAACACCATTTTGAAAAAGAGGCAGACAGACAGGAAGACTTTCTGAGTCTTTTTAAGCTTCTAGTGAAGAGATACCATAGCCTTACTTTTTGAATGTGGAAATACTGAGTCCATTCCATACTCCTAAATGCTGCTTTTGCAATAAACCCCCAGTGACCTTGGCCAGACCAGCTGAATTCTTAAACCCACTCTTCCACATCTGTATAATGGGGATAGTAATATTTACTTACTAACTCATGAGAGTGTTATGATGATAAATTATTTAATGCTTGAAAAGCACTTTGAAGATTAAAATTCCTAGTCGACTACTCAACATTATTATTAAAGCAGAACTTCACTAATCCACGTGCATTATAATCCATACCAAAATTGGCAGTATGTCCCCAACTCTGAGCAAAGATTTAATAATAAGGCAGTTGAGCAAGTTCTCTTATTATGAAAGCTTAATTACTTTTACATAATATACCAGAGTAGTTTTACTAATACAGTGTAATGTGTAGATAATTACAGCTGAAATACAGTGTCTAAAATAGATGAACAAACATTATCCTTGGTTTTGTTCATGTAAACTGGCAAGCAGACTTAACAACCAAAGAAGGGAAAAATCCCACACCTGAATCTTTTTCTAACCTTTTCTTTGTGGCTTCCTATACTCATATTCAGAAGTTAAGCACCCAAGATAAAGGGCCTGAAGGAACACAACCATTGCTCCTGGTCTCCCCTGAATCCATTTCTTCCTTCTTGTAACCCAGAGAAATGGGAAAAAAACTGGCATCTGGTGACACTTGCTGTGTCTTTGCACATTGCCATGGGAACTCAAGCCAAAAGGGAGTTTTTCTGATAGTATCTAGTCTCCTGCTGCTGAAGCCTACCACGTCCTAAAAACCCTCTCCTGCCAGTCATTCTTCAGTCCCTCTCATCCATAACGTAACAACAGGTCCCCCAGTTGGCAGCTAGAAGGTGTGTTCCCAGTCCGCGTTGGCCTCCCTGCACTGGTGATGCTCCAGTGTGATGTTAGTCTTGCAATACAGATCTCCATAGTTAAGGGAACAGCGTTATTCCTGCTGCCTCGTCCATTGATTCTCATAGCAAAGGTTATTCAGTAGCTTCTTTAATTGACAGACTTTAGGGTATCTAAAATCTATTCCACATCTCTTCAGCTGGGTGCAAGATTCCTATAGCAGCATGCATTTCTCCACCAGAGAGCAGATCCTCTTGTCTACATTTCTAAGTGAATTGTGATTTGCAGGGGTTAAACATCATACTGTGCAGAAGGACCTCAAAATGTTGTGGGTCCATCTCTGTCTTGAAGTAAATAAGAACATTACACCGAGTACCTCCAGATAAAGACTCCTTCTCTAAAATTCTCCACTGAACTTGGATACAGGGGCTTTGCATTTATTTAAGTGATTCATGTCATGAGGATGTAAAAAGACTGGCTTTTTAGCTAGCCTAAAATAATCCAGAAACAATGCTCAGCTCTTTTAGGGACAAAACTACAACTATTAAAGTATAAGAAGTTGTATAAAAGCACAGTTACAAGCAATGAAGCTGCACAGGAAAAGCCTTGTCAGAGGTATGGTGCTATGATACCTAAGACTAAATTAAACTACCAGAGCCTCTTATGACTCTAGTCCTTGGCACCTAAAATTTGATGTGTCTAAGTGGCCAAATGGAGTGTGGTTTAAAAAAATATTCCAACCGTTAGAGAGGAGAAGGCAAGCTTTTTTCACAGAGGCAGCTACAGGCAGCAATGCAGTGCCCAGCTGATGCTCTATGGCCCAACAGCAAGCAGGGGTTAGGCGAGCTCTTGGCCTCTGTCAGATTTCTTATAGCTTGGGAAAAAAACAGAAAATAAAATGCAATTTTAAACATTAACAGTATGACTTAACTGCCACTCTCCAACTGATGTTTAACAAACATGACCGTAGAGCATATTATATATTTCTTTAGCTACAGCAAACCAGAATTTTAAACATCTGGGTTTTCTAATGAGTACACGCAAACTGCACAATATTAAGAGCTGAATATTGCAACATAGGATTCGTTTATTCATTCACTTCCATCTCATTGCACAGTTTTCAGAAAAAATTATCTCAGCATCCAAAGGATATCAGAGATGACGACAGACACTGCAGTAAGCCTGGTGCCTGGGTCAGCTCCGCACCTTCAATACTCAGTGCCTTAGAGCCTAAAAAGAGTTTACAGAGACATCTAATTCTGCAGCCAGCTCCTGTCCTAGACAGGATTGGACCATATTCATGAGTTTTGTAAATGGTGATGCATTTAAGCCAAGTTACATGTATCGCTTAAGATCATGCTGAGATCTTAAACAAGAACTGTCAGCATTCAGCACTTGTCAGAAAAAAACTTTTAGCAGCATTTAATGTACAGTCAAAATGCTCTGAATTCATTAGCTGTTAACTGCATCTTATATATTATCTATATAGCCTCAATAATAACATCTACTTACTGACTAGTCAGGATGTGGTGCCTATTGTCAGCACCCATTTTAGCTGTGATAATTAATAATTTTAATATTTAACTTTAATTAAGTGTATAATGTCTGATTCTTAAATTATTCAGTCTTTATAGCATGTTTTTCATTAATACCACACATTCTATTAACATATTTATGAACACCTTTTAAAAACTAATTAAAGAGTCATTATCTTTTTTAATTACGCAGCAACTTGCAATGTAGATTTCCCAGCTTCACCATGGCTCTGGAAGAATACTGCTGAGGTTTCTGTAGCTTGCCTGATCATATAGAAAAAAAAAAGAAGGCTTTCTTGATGAAGGGCTGAGTTCCTATTACCTGAGTAGCTCTGGTCTGATAGATATGCGAGATGCTCAGCATTTATAAAGGGGTACCGAACTGCACACAGTGAATGATAATTTGTTGTAAGAAAGAGTAACATCATTCAAGACCAGCACCCAGGATGTGCACAGACTTAATGCTGATGCAGTGATGAGGAGCTTGCAGTACAGGATAAAAGCACGGTACCAACTGCAATTTTGTATTCCAGCTATTCACAATATTAGTGAATAATCCTGTAACATTTACACAGACACATTAACCTAATGCAAGGAAAAGTCAAATTTACCCTGTCCACTTAGGTCAGTCATGATAATTGGCTTAAATATTTAACAGATAGGACTATTTACTAAATCCATATCTGTTGGGAACAAAGGCAAAATGGGTATTGCAGTGAATGATAAACTTTGTACTCATAATCATCTGACCTTGATTAAGATTCACAGCCAGAAGACTATTAATAAATTAAGCAGTGTCTGAAGCAGAACCTATTTATACAGTGTGGCTTTTATTTATTTTTTCCCCCTCTCTCATTCTGCAGTAGGTTTAGGAAGTACTTTTCTGCATGGAAAAAAAATATCTTTTTTCACTCGTGCTATTGTCAGAGCAGTGTTAAAATTGTCTTAGTCCTGAGTACAGAATTGTTGCAAGTTCTGTTTTATGTTGTTGGAGAGGATCAAATGATCCAGAACTTAGGCATACTTTTTTTTTTTAATCTCAATGAGTTGTTTGTAGATTTTTATTTAAGAGGTGAGCAACAGCAGCACAATCCCACCAGGCTAAAGTTAGATGCAGCACCCCAAATTCATCCAAGTCCCCAAGCCAATCCAGTCCACTCACTTTACCAGGACTCTCCTACCCAGTGTCTCTCTGAATTCATCAGTTAGCACCTTCATGAGACTGAAAGTTTTCTGGCCACTTGTCTGCAGTCACAATGCTTGGGTGCACCCAAGAGCCCATCCAGGGGCAAGGGTGGTAAATCTGTGCAATCCACTCGGCTTTGGTCTGCGTCTCAGAAAAGCCTTTGCTGGAGCAGCTGCCCAGCGTTTCTGATCAGCTGAGTATACGTCCAAGAGAAGAGCAGATATCTGACTCCAGAGGTCTTTCAGAGACACCCATCTCTCTGCCTGAATTTACAAAGCAATTAAATAATTATCTCAAGTGATTAGGGTGGTAAAATGCTTGTGCAGCTGTGCCGTAGTTAATGACCAACTCAAGGAAAAGGATTTGCTCAGGATGCAGTGGATATAGAATAGGAGCAGAAACAGAGCATGGAGTAAGAGTAGGAATTCATCTTTTCAGGTCAGATTAATCACATCTGAATGGTTTTTAGTTAACCAGCTTTAAAAGCAAATATTGTACCTAAAAATTTGAAAACTGCTTCCATCTGTAGTGCTTTATACAGATTAATGCAGACACACAAATCAACGTATACGATAAATTTCTTGTTCCAAGAAAACAAAAAAAAACTTTTAGAAAAATGCTGAATGTTTTCCCTCACAACATGCAGTTTTGCTTTCTCTGAACGATATCTAAATTTTTCCTTTCTCTGTCACTGTTCTCTTAATTTCAAAAACAAGCAATACCATCTCCTGCATTTCTGCAGATTTGGTCTTCCAAGTGTAACTAATAATCTGCTCTTTCTGAAGTGTTGTTCAATAATCCTCAGATTAGCTTTCTGAACATGGAAGCACTTTTTTCTAAGAAAACTTCCATGCATAATATAGAAATGGTAGATGGAAAGAAATTTTACCTAAGTCAGGATCATTCAAGATCTCACCACATGGCCCCATGCAAGAACTCCACAGACACCACCTCCATTGTAAAAAGATTGTGGGGCATCTTCCACTTAATATCTAGGTAAAGGATAAAATTAAAGATGCCTATAATGAAGCCAATGGAAATAATTTTTTGGTTATAAGTAACAATAGGGAATCCAGAAAAAAAATGAGACAACAGAGTATAAAATACACTGGGGAGCGTATAAAGAAGGAAGTAGAGCTACGCTTCCCAGTGTTGGAATAGGTCAGAGTCAATGACTGAATTTTCTGCATGTAAAATTAACTATTTGATGTTGATGGAGGGGATAAAAATCTCCTTCTCCCAGCCTACCTTTACAGTCACTGTTCTTGTGGACACCTGCAGAAGCTGTGCCACCAGGAGCTCAGTATAGCTCTTCCAGTATTAGACTTGTCGTGAAAAGAAAAACCTATAATGACTTTGGTCACAGAGAGACTAGAGCAGTCCTTTTTTCACACTCCAAACATCAGTCTTTCCTAACAAATCACTACAAAAACCCTCAACACAAAATTCAGAAGCAAAAGACTCAGGGACTGAAATGCATGTTCTTTATTTTTCTTGTCTTTGTATAACTCACCCTGTTTACACTGCCCAGCCATCCTTAACCTGTGCAAAAAAATATGTGCAACCTCAAAATGACAAAATACTAAAAGGGCATAAAAATTTCACTCTTAAACAAAATTACACTTACAAGCTACTATAAATATTCAGAGTCACTATGACATTACTGAGTACATACACGCTAACAGTGTAATGAATGTGGTTACGTCAAGTTAGTATGAAATTAGATAGGTTTTCATTGCAACAGAAAAAAGACGCCACAGTACCAAACAGATCACTAGCTGCATTTGTAGGGGAAAAAATAGCTCCTATGCCAGAGTAACTGATTATAAACTAGATCTATTTTTGTGAAAGTATATGGCACGTATGTCACTTTTGTACCTAAAATCAACATTTTGCAGCCATCGCACACTGCCACCATAGCAAAGGCAGCACAGGAGCAATACTAGGGATGAAATGGCCATGTAGCCCCATGGGGAGTGAACAGGTGAAAGATTGTATCACTACAGAAGCTGCCTAAATCATTTTATCAAGTTTATTAGTACTGAGGGTTCTGACTGTGGATAAGAGCAGTGGAAAGCAAGTGGACTTCTGTCTTTTAAGCCAAGCAAAGAATAATTTGTGAGAAAACATTTGCATAGCAATATTGAATAATTAACAAGAAGTGAAAGTTTGTAGGCAAAATTATGGGCAGCATATAAGACAGATAAAGTTCCCATCGCTGCTAACTTTCTTGGAGAGGCTGGCAGGGAGGGTGAAAGGAGAGGACGATGTGTCATAGCACACCTGCATGAGGCCGACAGCTGAACAGAAGGTACCAAGAGCTTTTCCAACTATCACAACCTCACAAAATCATTTACTTCAGGAGACAAAGAGCACTGAATATCTGGGCTGTGGAAGCTCCAGGATGAAAGATTAAAATACTTTAAATGTCTGAAATATCCCTCCTTAGAGAACATTAAAGACAAGCTACAGGAGACCAGTGCAATCAGGAACATCACAGGCAGGCCAAGCTGTAATGAGAAAGAACCGAGTGCATTGCTGGTGTAACACCACTAGAAATAGTGGATGCTCACCAGGGGACAATTTGTCTCATTTTCTTTATTAGCAGCATCTGTAAGAGCTGTTTGCCACCTTCTGGCAGTGCATAATTTCAAACAAAAAGCAAGAAAAAAAATATTGCACCATATTCTTTATTTAGTTAAAAAACTCTTTGATCCCCTAGGAAAGTAATCCTGGGAAAATACAAAACAGCTGCTGAGACATTTCAGGGAATATTTAATTCATACTACTGAAAGTGTTCAGGCATAAAAATATTGTACATTATTCACCTACTTTGGAAATTAAAAAGGTATTGAGATTTTATTTTACTTAAGTAATAAAATGTGATAGTCATTTTTATTAATGATACTATTAGCTATTAAAGAAATTAGTGCTTTATGGGTAATTTTCTCTGATGAAAAATCCCAATTCTTGATGCACTAGTAAGTAACTATTTAAAATATGTCACTACAAAAGGAGAACCTAGTAGCAAATCTGAAGCTTGGCAGAGCCATAAGCAGTGCAGGACTACACTTGGCAGAACCTTATATGTGCAAGCTCCAAAGAAAACTTAAGTATTGCAGCAAATTTTAAGAAATTATCAGTATGTTGAGCTCTTACCTCTGATCTAGTACCTAGGCAATGCTGGGAATAGACAGGCAAACCTCTCTTTTTGGTTGACAATGAAGCTGAAGTCTCTTTGACTAGTGGTTTGAGTGCGAGCCGTGAGTAAGCACTGGATTCAGGTAGAGGAGTAGGTTTTGAGAGAGGAGCAAGTAGATCTATGAGATTAACAACCTCATTTCTAGTCCACTGAATGTGTACAAGCCAAGAGAGCAAAGCAAACAATTCATATATATGGCACTTCTATCTTAAACAAAAAATCCTTAGACAGAAAACTTCTATTCTTGATGTTTTCCCCTTGTCACTATTCCCCCCTCCAAACAGCTATGTTCATCTCTTACTTGTCCTCCTACACCCTGAAGATCTTATATATGTGGTGTCTCTTGCTCAGTTAGCAATTTACTCCTTGCCTGGGAGTTGTGTGAAACAGCTTGTAGGTGACTCATTCTTGCACATTATATAGGGAAGTACCGCCAACATGTGTGCCAGTAGATTATGGAAACTAAAAGGCACCCAGAAAACACCTACTAAATTACACCAAGTCAAATACCATCATAATGACAGATTATACTGCAGCTTCCAGCTCATTTATCTTGTGTAAATTAATAGGTCAAGGGAGATTTTCTCCTTTCAGAAAAGGCAGGAAGGCATCTATTAGCCTTCAGTGAGGTGTACGCCTTTGAAGAAGCATTTCTCCTCTTGCAGGGATGATATCCATAGTGACAAAGTCAAATACAAATTTAAAACGGCATCATACTTAAATCTGTCGTGTAGCTTCAACTGAATTTGGTGTCTTTCCCTTCTGCGTGTATGTTGTTGCGCAGTAGTAGTTCATGCTCTGTTAAACAATTACTGTCTTCAAATCCTTCCAGAGGGGAAGAGGGCGAAAAAAGTGACAATATTGCTCAGTCTCTGTTTCAGAATGTTTGCAAACTGTTTTGAGCTACTTTAGGATAACAGACACTAAAAGTAGGTTGTGTTCACAATTGCTACCATAGTAGTATGTAACCTTTGTATTGTACAAATCCTAAAAACTGAGGCAAAAAATCAGTGATTCTGAAGTATTAAGTGTCTCCAAAATGCAGCTATAACCTCAGAATAAACCGAGAGAGAAATCATTAGGTTAGTTGCTCTGAAGAATAAAATTATGGATTTTTCTCATATTTATATTTGCTATGGAAAAGCAAACATCTTAGCAATGGTTGAACAAGCCCAAATGAACCCTTATGGTTTGAACACAGCTCTTGAAAAGGCTTTTCTTTTGAGCAACAGATTACTTGCATTGCTGCACTTTGCTCTACCCTGGCAATTTTGATACTTCCTCATAATGTTCAAACATTAGGGGAAGTAGGTTTCAGTACCCTCACATCTATATTCCCTTCACTAGCAAGTTACATTACAATGATGCTTTGTTGATATTAGCATTTACCAAGGTTAAAGGATGACTTTCTACATAATTTCCTCTCGTTTAATAGAAGCAGTAGGTTGGGCTGGGCTCATTTCCATCTCCACTGACGGTGCTTAGAGCTCACAGACACTTACTGTTCTCAAGTTCTTATACACAAGTACTGTATTACCACAAAATCGAAGAATGTGGGTTATTTTTTTTTCCTTGACAGCTTTGTCCCTCAGCCCCAGGGGACGTAGCTTATATAGAGGCTGTCCCAACAAGAACGTTAGGCACAGTAGTTCAAACAAGCTGCAGCCAGTGGCTCACACAGCCAAACTCCCCTTGAAATTATGGCTGCAAGTCTTGTTTAGTTAGTGGAATTTTCTTTTTGGTAAGCTTTTTTTGTGGGGGAGTGGGGAAAACCAGATAATGTCTATAATATTGTATGTTCTAGCTTATATACATATATATGTGTGCACACACACACACACACACACGGATACACACAGATACACTCACATATTATTACATGTACCTATTCAGATATGTTCCCATTTAGTAATTTCTAGTGATGTTCCAACCAGCTATAAATGCTCACTGAAACACTTGGTGATTCTTTCCTCACCTCCAAAAATAAAAGTAAAAAGATTTGAAAATTGTCTTGAGGGGCAATTCATCAATGAATCAATGCAGGAATCCCTATAATTCTCTTATCTCCAGGGAATTAATAACGCAGCAGGCCCATTCACCCCAGGTCTCCTTTACCCTAAGTGTCCCATAAAAGGCTGGTAGGATATGGTCCTTCATGCTCTGGAGGAGCAGCGAGCAGCATTTACCACCCTGTTTTTCAATGGGAGCCACCTGGCTGGCCCTCCTCCCTCCTGGACGAGGGAGAGTTGATTTCAGCAGGGTGGCATATTTTGTACATTGGCAATCTCACTACCTGATAGTATCTTCCTGCTCCTGGCCGTTTGAGGTTTTTACTGGCATGTCACTAATGCTTCCCAAAGTAACGAGCTATTTTCATAACTTCAGGTGCTCCCAGGGCCTTGAATGAGATCTGATAATGGCCGGCTGCTCCCCACTGCCGCTCAGTGAAAAACATCATCTCATGGGCAACTGGGAAAGAAAGACTGTAGTTAAGTCAAATGCATTGGTCAAGCCAAGCCCTCAACACCCCTTCTACCCTAGGGAGCTGCTGATGCCATAAACAGCTCAAGCTGAGACTGTTTCTGTTTCCTTCATTCATTCCTACATTCATTCACATATTAATACTATAGTGGGGAAGAAAAATCACTGCAGGCATTTTTGCAGTACTGCACGGGTGTGGGGCCCCTCTCTGACCCCCAAGAGTCTGTGCTGCTGTGGAGGCACGGAGCAGGGAGCAGCTCAGGGACCGGGAACGATCTCCCGACGGTCGCAGGGCAGTCAATGCAGGCTAACTTACACTGCAGGGAGGCAGCATAAATTAGCTTGTACTGAACTCCCTGCCACTGCAAATGGATCGATTTTCCCGTCCCCAGGCTAGCTTGTTCAGAGCTAGCTCAGGTACCTCACTGATGCACAAAAGGCATATTCACACTGCACTGCGTATTTCCCCTAAAAAAAATCAGGCAAAAGTGGCTTGGACCCAGAGAATGATCACTGGTTTGGGTGCTAACTAACACAGAGTCTCATGGATTTCAGCTCTAAAATGAGTGGGCTCCCAGCCAGGTGGGGGCTGCTCCTCCTCTGCTACCCAAACTTGCGTTACTGCACCAGGGGCTTGCAACACTCTAGAGCAAAATTAAAGAACAAGCTTATAGAAACAAATGCTTTCTTATAGGCGAGCTCATCAGAGCTGATAACTCTACATGCCTGAGCCCTCCTTTCATTTTTTCTTGCTCAAGTGCCAAACAGGGAGCAGATGGTACATTACTCAGCCTTAACTGGAGGGTAAGAAAGTGTGATTAAAAAAAAAAAAAAAAAAAAATCAGTTGAGACCCTCAGCCCATTTAGATTCTGAGCTCAAAGTTTATTTGCCTTACACAGAACTTGTACTTTCTCCCCTCTCAAATGCTAATCCTTTCCTCACATATGCTCATTATGCAGAAGCATATGACAAACACCATCTGGGAAAATAAATAGCTCTTCAGCTCCCCGTGCTGCGCTCCCCGTTACGTCACCCACCTCACTATTGTCTCTCCTATTTTTAGGTGCAAAACAGCAATCACTCCATCAAGCTATTTACTTAAATGTGCCGTCTCAGTCAAACAAGCTGTCACTCCCAGACTAGGGAGTAAAACACATTTTATTTTTCAAGATAATGTGCATCTTCATGATAATTTGAAAGCAGTCATTTCACTCAGAAAAATAAATGTAGCTGCTAGAGGACAGTTCACCTCACTGAGGGATACTCGCACTGACCCGCAGATGCCCACACTTGCTTTTCAGCTAGAAGGTTGTGTTTTCTTCCCCATGAAATATGCGGCTCTTGCCACTGGTTCCTCCTCGTTTCCATGGATCCCTGTGACAGTCCTTCATCTCTGACAGATTATTGTTCATGCCGGTCAGAGCCATGCAGTGGTGCTAAATAAGGAATGACATTAGCCAAGTTCAGTGATTTCTCTAACCTCAAAGCAGAGCGGGTAAGAATAGGAGCCGTGCTGTCATTAGTCATGATGAATTCATTGCCTGCCTGAACATTGATCAAAAGAAATGGGTATCACATATGCAAGAGAAATAGGTGGGAGACCACCACAGAACAGTCTCTTTTGTACCAGCAGAGCAGGAAAATCATTATAACTCAGCAAAGGAGATGTCTATTTAGCCAAATTAAACAGAATCAGGACAATCCAACCATATTCAGTTGCAGCTAAGGAGCTAGGAGAAATTCAACGTGCATAGCCAGGACATTCAGGGGCTGCATTGTGTTATATAGAGGCAGGGCTCTGTAAGTACCCTGGAAGAATTGTGGGGCCATAAACACTGCAATATTACATCTGTTTAGAAAAAATATGGGCCAGAATTCAATGATGACCTTATCTGAGCTACAAATTCTTGTCAATTACTATATGCTTGTAGGGACATATTTAATAGATGGCAGAAAGGCCTTCTCATTTGTCCTCAGAGACAGCGCTGATATTGCCCAGCTAGGAAATCCATTACACAGCTACAAAAGAGGCAATCTGATTTCAAGAGCACATGTCTTTATTATTTTAACAAGGATTTAACATAAGCAGAGAAAAGCAGAATCTGTTTGGAAAAAAAAGATTGAGGTTTCCACCATTTGTAGTTACTAGTTCTTCAGCTCCTACTTCTCCTGAACTCCTTTTTCTGGGGGGTGGGGGTGTTTTCCTACCCTTGACTCCACTGGGATTTTCACCCCACTTAAGACTGCAGCATTTAAGTCTTGTTTGTTTTGGGTATTGCTGTCACTTGAGATATAGATACATGTGAAATACATATTGCGCGTTGCTGAATACCCCCGTAACTCCTTTCTCTTCGTTGTTACGACAGACGAACCAAACTCCTGGAGTGCTCCCTCTGCCACCTCCCCAGGTCTGCCGGAAGTAGCTCTTTCCCTCGATGACATAATCTCACCATTATCTTCATCACATATAGCCCCACCCTCTGACCCTTCTCACCAGATAAGCCCAGAGCCAACATGGGATATCAAGAGGGAACACGATGTAAGAAAACCAAAGGAGCTGTCGGTGAACGGTCACAAAAAGAAAAGGTTAGGCGAGCAGAGAGAAAGGTCAGCAAGTCCTAAAAAGGTAGACAGGTCAAAGCACGAAGAGGCTTCTTGGAAAGGATATTCAGAAGGCAAAAATAAGACCACTGATGGTGGCAGGCCCACCTCAGAAAGTAAAGTGGTGGGACATAGCGTTATGATCGAGGCGGGCGCGAGAGAGCACATGTGTGCTGGAAGCAGTGATGAACAGTTTGGGAGGCTGAGGAAGCCGGAAAGCAAGAGAGGAGGATCTCTTAGCAAAAAAGAAGATCACAGATCCGGAGATACCAGTGAGAAGAAGTCAGCTGCAGCGTCTGACCATGTCAAGCTTGACACAGGTGCTACGAAGACATACAGTAGCAATCGCTGCAGCTCACCGGGAAGTGATATGGACCAGAGCCAGAGGGACCCTGACGGGAAACCCAGCGAGTTCCCCAGGAAGGGACATCTCCACTCCATCAACGCGCGCAGCACCAACACCACAGTTCGAAAGGCAACTGTTTCCCCAGGACCATGGAAAATCCCTGGCTCTGACAAGCTACCTAGCGTTCTGAAGTCTGGTACTTCTGCCATGAGCAGATAAACAAGGGACTGTTGCCCTCTAACTGTCTCAGATTGACGCAGAACATTCTTCTTAGTTTTTGTCTCACATTGATTTATTTTAATTTATTTTAACTATCACACATATACACAAAGCATTGAGGAATGAAAACATTAGTGTGTAATTCCATGACAATGTGCACAGTATCTAATACGTTCAAAAGCATATAGTCAACACGGAGATTTAAAATCGACCCTGAAGTCCCAGTTCCATTTTAGGGACTTTGGCAGCTATGGAAGAAACCAAAACAATATGAAGGACAGTACATCAGAGAAGGATAGTGCAGTGTAGCTTTAGCATTTTTTTTCCACTGCATGAAGGACTTGGATTTCATTCAAACTTTCTATCAAGAAACTGGAACAAGTTAGAGCAATCACAAACTGGAACATCGCCTTAAATAAAACTGCACGGAGCAAGCTGAAATCGAGAAAGGATCTTTTCATGGAGCTAAAATGTTGTAAATAAATTGTTCTCAACATATCTAGACAGGGGTTAAAGGGTTTCTTTGAAGCATTTGGAACTGTACACCCATGACACGTCTCCACTGTTAACACTTTGAGATAGTCCACGTGATACCCTGTAGCATAGGTCACTGGGAGCTACGGGAGGCGTTGGGAATCTAGTGGATTAGTTTCTGTGATACCATTTCTACTGCCATTTTTGTGAACAAACCATATTTCTGTACATTGGAAAGGAGTTAGGGTGGAGTTGTATTTGCAAATTATTCTCAAAAGCAATTTACTACAGGTTCCCCGAATACCGCAAGGTAGCACACAAACCCAGTGGGCAGGCTCAAGACGCCGACACGTGCAAAGCCCTTACAGCGAAAGGAAGATTGCTGAAGAGAAAAAGCTGCAGTTTCCTTAAGGAAAGGCCTTTCCCTCCTGCAGAAAGTGATAGTGTCACTTATCAACAGTGCTATGTTTCACTCGTATTTGCATTTAGTTCGGGTACTTTTACATTCCCTTCCCTCGGTCTGGCAGAGCAGGCGCCTCTACGGCACACGTTAACACTAATTAGGCTGGTTTCTGAAATACAGCATTTGGTGTCCTCATTCAGTAAATTTGATATATTTCCATTTTCAAAATGGTTCCCATTTTATCATTTCTTCCTTACTTCCATCTTTTTTTCGGGGGGGGGGGGTGTTGTCTTTTTATTTTCATCTTTTGTGCTTGTCTGTTTTGAATTTCAAGCCTTAAGTGCCAGGTAAACATTCCAGTCTGCCTTCACAGGAAATAATTCCCAGTTTGGTCAGTCAGTCATCTGGTTTCAAAAAGATGTCGTGTGTATGTGTAAGTGTGCATATGCTTCTTTGTCCGTCAGTATTAAAACTAAATCCTGGGCAATAATACATTGATAATCTAAAAAAATAAAAAATAAAGCTAAGTACTGTCAAAAATTCATATTTAAAAATATTGTTCTCTAGCAATCTTAGTTCTTCATATGCTCTGCTCAAAACTTAGATTGAGATTGGCTTCGTTCCAAGAAATTAGCACATTACTGTATGTCTCAAACATTGCACTGGACTGAGAAATTTATAGGCATGTTTTCTTCCTGTCCAATTATTTGAAAAGCCTCAAGTAAAGGATTTTGCAGCTTTCAAACATTTTTCTAAATAAAAAGCTCCATTTATAATTTCTAAAAAAGCACAAGTCCATGTAGCTGTTTACAAAGCTCTTATTTAATGAAAAAAAATCTTTATCCCCTGAACTAGAATCCAATATACTTGCCATTAATTTATTGAATCTGATTTTGGACAATGCTTCTGTAGTGTAGATGCACGTCCCAGTATCTTATTTTTATGTATAAAGAAAGCAAACAAGGAAATCTGAAAAACAGTTGAGATTATGCTTGCATAAACTCTAATTTGCACAGTTCACAGCTACTTCTTGTGCAGTAATTGCTTTATGCGGCTGTAATCGATAACCTGTGAAGACAGCACATCATCTAAACCCCATTCCAAATAATATTTCTGTGTAGTGTTAGCTGTGAATTTACCCTGTACAGCTCTATCTCTATAAATATAATTCCATGTATTAATAGTCACAGAAAGGCTGTAAGTGAGCAACTATTTTTATGAAACGCACCACTATGGATAAATTAACTTTTACAGAAATCTTGTTTACTGTATGATATTCTAAACCACTGTCAAATAAAATATATATCCAAAAAACTTTTTTTTTCAATTGTATATAGGCTGTGTTAATTCTGAGTGACACACTTTGGTGTCGCACTGAGAAATAAATATTTACATGCATAAGAATGAACTGCTCCATTAGAGAAAAGAGAAAGCTCCATTTTGATTTCTTACTCCAAAGAAGGTTAGTTTTTGTGCATTAGCATATAGGTAGCCATATGAATTCTGTATAGGCAAGTTGAGGTGTATGAGGCTACAAAGGTGCAGAGAAATCCCTCTTTTGGTTGAGAAGACTGAACGTTTTTTTTCCTTCCAGCGTGATGAACTACAAGAAAGGCCAGCAGTCAGAGACACGGAACTGAAGGACTAATTCTGTGTATATACAGTAGGTACAAAAGCGAGTTTGGCAGCTCAAGCCATAGAAAGGCTTGTTTACAAGCTGAGTGAAGGGGGAATAATTTGATTTCCAGTTTACCTCACAGGAACAATGCCTCCAAAAGCATCATAAGGATGTCAGAGTAATTGCAACCCAACAGCCTGCTCTGGGGTCTAATTCATCTCGCATTGAACGCAACGGCAGAGCCCTCCTTACCTTCAGTTAGGCAAAGCAACCGCTTTGCAGACTGTAGACAGAGTTAGTTGTGCTGGCTGGAAAACTACTGATATTTTTCACACAGATGTGATGTTTAAAAAAATAAATATATCTTTTTTCGTTAAAAGTTTTCTCTAAAACAAAATGTAATTTGCCTTCATACAAACAGTGTCGATTTCCGTGAAACCTCATTTCGCAGCAGACCGACGTTCCCTGGGAACAATTTCAGCCAGCTGAACTAGTAACATTGGTTTTCATTGCAATAAAGGTATAACAAATTTGAAATGTCTCTAATACTCCAGAAATAGTTGCTGCTCTTCAAATTGCTGCTATTTTCATGGCCAGAAATCTGCAGACAGGTCTGATACCAGCTGAGTGCACAGGCTGCTGAAGCAGTATGGCCTCACCACTACACCACTCTGCCCAGTCTAGCTTTTTCTATTAATAAACAACATTGTCACAGTAATATAGCGTTTGCTTTGTACTGCCACTCCTATGACCCCTGTTATCTATTGTTTCATACCTGCCCAATAACACGCAAAATAGGACATGTATTTTGATACGGATGGGCCCAAACTGTAAGTATACTCACCTGCATGTGATCAGCAATACACGCCTGGCCAGGGGGTTTGGTAAAACCATACAGGGGGATGTTGGTGCAGCCTCAAGGATTCAGGAACTCTGCAGTTTTCCTTGGCCATTTTCTTGCATCCTTCTCAGGCCAAAAAAGGTCTTTCCCAGGACAAATTTCCTCCTTCCTCCACTAATCCAAGCTCATAGTTATGCGTCTCCTTTCCCACACTGCTGGTCTAAGGATGAAAGTTCAAATTTCACTAAAGCAGGATCTGGCTTCCCATTGGTCAACACTGAACTTTTTCATCTGCTTAAGCTGGTTGTGTTTAGTTCCTTCTTTATTATAGCAACACAGCACAGAAGAGTCCTAACTATGTCTCAGGCCCACACTTTCTGAACAGTGTGGCACATGGAAAAGCCCCTGCTCTGGAGATCTTCACTGGATCCTACAAGAAACCAAACAGAAGGCATGGAGGAGCACAGTGGGACAAAAGTGGTCAGCACAGTAGACTGTGGCCCGCCAGGAGCCAGTTCCCATTACTACTGCTCCCCAGGCATGACATGCCCTCTACCCTTCATGACAACACGAGTCCAACAAGAAGAACAGGGTTGGGAGCTCACCTCTCCATGGGTATTTCTCTGCTCAGGAGCTTTACAAGGTCTTCTGTAGAAAAACAGGAGGCCATGGGCTCTCACCTCCTGCCCAGGCACAACTGTCCCAGCAGTGGGCTGGGATGGCTCAGGAGCTTTACAAGGTCCACACAAACAGCAGAGCCCAGAAGAGCAAGCATTCAAACAAGTTGCATGCAAAAGCCAGAAAATTTAACAGCACACACAAAGCTTTGCCAAAGATGCCATCTTTTCTTCTGGAAAGCTGCTGGCCTGACAACATGCCTCATTTAGGTGCAACAGCACACAGGCTATGCTAGTTGCTGTACAGTAGCCCCCTTAAACAGGAGGGATACTGGCAGCTCTATATATCTACTTATCCCTGACCTCTGTGACAAGACTGCCATGGTTTCCGTGGCCATCTGTCTGCTAGGAACTAATGCAGAAGTTCAAGCATGGCCCCCTTTCTTACATGACATTTTTCACCTTCCAGCTAAAGGGGCAGCCTGTCCTCTTTGCCAAGTCTCTCATCTCCATCACACATCAGCACCAGCCTGATTTGCACCATCTGTGCTGAACATTAATGGAACGTGCTTAGACTCCTCGACACCCTAGATGCCCTCAGCACCATCAGATCTACCCTAAATTTTGTTTCTTCCCTCACAGCTCTTCACTCTTTTGTTCTTAATCCTTTCTCTTAGATACATTTTCAGACTGCCTTTCAATGGATCAATTCTTTCATCCTCTTGCTTTCCCTCAGAACTTTTTCTTTCTCTTTTTCTTCTTTTCATCTGGCCATCTCTCACCAGCTGACATCATTTACAACTAGCGCAACCTCTGTCTTACATATCTCAGCAGTTCCCTGTTAAACATCTCTAAGCAGTTGCTCACACTGGCCAATAAATTAGTATACTCCTGGATGTCATGTAAGCATATAGACATACCACAGAGCTTATTTTGAAGTCCAGTCCAAATCATTTGCTTTTGGCCTTCTGTTGTACAGAAACCAGCAGCAGTTACTGATTAAACAAACTGACTCTACACGCAGCCAGTAACTCTCTTTTGCAAGTATGGATAATGCTGTCATCTTCGATGCTATTATAGCTGAATGTCCACACAGATAACAAGCCAAGATTCAGGCTGGCTTTTGTGGCTGCAGTGTACAACAACCTCGACTGGAAGTTTCCAAACTCATTATACAAAGACAAGGACAGGCAGAGCCACAGGCACATTAGTGTCTTAGCCACGGTGCTCTTTTTGTACACCACCGTTGCAGCAGAAACCCAAGGCCAGAGCTGCAGAGGTGTAGGTAAAAGGCAAGCACCTCAGCTAAGGAGAGCTTTGCCTCCGTGCTTCTCCGTGCTCTGGGGGAAGCTTTGGGGTGAAGGGGAAGAGTTTCTCAGTACATCGCTGTGGAGCACAGAATTAGAGAGGGCTTTGGACTTTCCCAGGGATGACTGACCTCATTAGGGATTTACTTTACAGTTCACTTTTATAGGTCTCCAAAACAGTCCTTTCTTTTATCCCTTTGACTCTTAGGATATTTTCCATAATTGTTGCTAAAAATGCCACAGGCAACACAGGCTGCCTGCTTTCATAGTCGATACGGGGCTGGGAGGGAATTGCCGTAGCTCCGTCACACAGGGCTCCTGCCCGAGTCTGCTAGACTCAACGCTCCCCAAGGCTGGGCAGTCGCGTCAGAGCCAAGCAACACCTTTATCTTCATGGCTGTCACAAAAAGCCAGCGCGCCGTCTGGACAGCGACGGCTGTCCATCAGAGGGGCAGGACTCAAACGTCTTCAATGCCTAGAGCCCCTCGCTGACGAGCCTGAAGGCCCTGCTCAGCGCGCAGGGCTGAGCTGTCCTCTGCAGGCTCTTCCCACTGCCGAAATAGGGACCCACAGACCCTGTCTAGATCATCCTGGAGCCAGGCACGTACGCTTAGTGCCCAGCACAAACACTCTGGATCTGGCCTTCAGGGTCGCAGAATATTTATCGCGGTCTTCCTAAGAGCAGTGACGTGATCTCACATTTATCTCCAGGGCTGTTACCTAAACTTAGAGCAATTTTAAAAAAATATATCTTCAAAACATAGCAACATAGGCAATATATCTGAATTATAGGCAACGTAAAAATGATGTTCTGTCCTTTCCTGTCTTTAGCGCCTCCTCGGCAGTAAGTCACTCTGCCATTGCCATTAATCGATACGGAAAGTCGTTTACAAGGTACAAATATATCTCTTTTAAACAGCTGAGGGGGGCACTGGCACTCAAACACGTACTCGCACTGCCAGACGCAGCCCCACCTCTCCCTCCCGCGCAGGAACGTCCCACAGGTCCGCGTCTGAGACGGGGCGGAGGAGACCCTCGTGTCTCCGGCGGCTGCGGCTGTGTCCACCTGCCTCCGCCGCGGCACAGCCAGCCGCGGCACATCCGCCCGGGCAAGCACACCAGCCAGAGCCGCCTGCCCCTCCGGGCCTCAGGATCGCTGCGCCCTCTCCGGAGGCAGCCCTCTCGCCCGTCCGAAGATGCTGCACGTGCGGAAGAAGCAGAGGAAAAATCCAGACGGCGGGAGGCAAGGCCAGAAGTCCTGTCCCCAGAGCAGGGAGCCGCGTGTTGGGAAAAGGAGCCGCCGCGGAGCCACCGCAGCAGGCACAGGTCGCGGGCGCTGGCGCATGCTCCCCCTCCGCTCCTGGTGGGTTTGGGCCATCGCTGTCAGAGAGGCCGGCTGCATTTTTACACTGCCTTTCTAACACTGCACTGAAATTTTAGTTTTTACCAGTGTTTCAGCTTTCTGAATTGCTTTTTGCTCAAAAATTGCAAAAAACAGCATGCAGCCAAACCAACCCAAAACACACTTCCCTGGCAGCAGCAGGCAGCAGATCTGCTCCCTGCTTTGAAGTTTCTGTTCGCATATCTGTACCAAATTAATTAATTTTGGTGTTTATACTTTCCCAAAGTGATTAAACAACTATGGCAAGAGCTTTAACTAAAATGTTAAAAAAAAGTGTAGTCTATAAGCCAGAAAATTGTTCATCTGTCTCTAAACTAGCAAGCACAAAGAAAGAGCTACATTTAGGTAGCTATTTAATTCAGCAGGAAAATCAAACCTTTCCCTGCATAGTCCACAGAGCTCAGCATGTACTAAATACTGACCCCAATTAGCAGTTCGCTCACACCAAAACTTTTTAAAACATAAGCCCAGCAGGCAGTATGGAGCTCCCCAATGCACTAGTACCACGTGTTCCCACGGACCTCCCGAGCCTGGAAGCGTCACGGACGGTAGCAGCTGAGTAGTCACGTAAACCCCCACACGTAGCACGAATATGAGCACGTTTCGTTTCCTGAATGAGCCTTGCCTCCATATCCCGGCGCAATACTGCTTTTCGGGGGGCTTTGCAGTGAAGACCTGCCTCGAGCGCCGTCGTGTCGGGTGCGGCAGGACACACAGCTCTTTTCAGGCAGCTCCACGGATCCCCAGGTCCTGCTTTGGGGGATGCTGCTTATGCATTTGCCATATTGATTTATACAGAGGTGCTATTCCCGAGCGAGCACAGCTTGGGCAGCATTGCTGCCCTGACTTCACATTCCAAAATATGAGATGCTCCGCACGTTTAACACAACCAGAAGAGCCCCACCACAGGCTTTGCATATGAAGCCACTCTGGAGCATCAGCAACCTCGTTCCCTGTGGGCCAACTCCCCACCAGCCTCTGTGCAATTTCTCTCTCTCTTCTCTCCTACTTTTTTCTTTATATTGAACTTCTTTTATGCTGGCATTCAAATGCAAATGTAGCCTGAATTGATCCCCTGCACACCCTTGGTCCCCTGAGGTTAGCAAGTAGGTCTCTACGATTTTATAGGTGCATTGCATTCTCTCACTAACAGCTCCCTCCCAATCTAAATGCCTTTAAAATAAATTCAGAAGAATTGGTTGTTATAGTGCTTTTTAAGACTGATTGTTAGAGTGCCTTACAAATTAGGTTAACAATTATTCATACTTTCAGCCCCACTTGTAAGCACTTAGTATTTCACAGCCACTGTTCAGCGCATCCCTAGGTGCTTCACAGGCAGAAGTGGAGGCCCCTGCTCAAGGCACTTGTCCCTTTGTCTCTACGAGATATGGACAGCAGCACTGCAGTCCCAAGTGGGGCTTCATAAGTTACAGCAAAATGCCAGCAAGGACCTCAATAACAGGCCTGGAGGCACCAAGTGGGGCAGCACAGGTCTGAGCAAGCCATCAGAGCACTTGCTGGTTGCTCTTAGCCAGTGCTTCCCACCTCGGTGATCAAGTTCTGCAGGACCACCTCCTTGTTTTATAGATGCTGAGGTCCAAGGGGAATAAATGATGGACCAGCAAAACTGGGAATCCCCCTAGTCTCCTCATTTATTTCAGGCATTTGCCTGACACCAGCAGGTCCAACAATAATATGCATGGCAGCATGACAAAGCTCTGCCACTGTCAGCCCAAAATCAGACTTTCCAGGGACAAACTGCTTAACCAAGCACCCAAAATAAATGTGCCACTTTTTGGGTGAATCACCATTATCAGTAATAACCCACCTGTGTACCTGAGGCAACCCTGCAGCCCCTGCGGTGTCCCAGAGCAAGAGCGAGCCCCTTGCCAGCAATGACATGTGACCTGGTCCTGATCCAGATCCAGGATCCACAGACCATCTCCTCCTTTTCACAGCCCTGGAGAATCCGACACTGAGTTTCACCATCCAAGTCTGCATTACCTCCCAGTCACAGGGCTCACAGAGAAAAGTACTTCAGGCACCCTGATCCAGGACTGGTCATGTTGGCAACATAGGCTTGGATGGAAAAGGTAGGCATCAAAACGGGGCAACATGAGCTATACAACAGCTACACAACAGGAGCAATTACACTCACACTCAGCCACCACAGCCTGACGGACAGGAAGGTGCCATTAAATCTTTCTTTTTTTTAAAGCATATATTAAGAGCACAGTTAAAGAAGCAAAAAGACACTTAATGCTTTATCTTTCACTTGCTGTAAGTGACCCCTTCATTTTAAAGGAATTGCTCATTCCCTTTCCTTGTAGCTGGAAAGAGCCACTGTGCATCAAAGAGCCCATCCACAGCCAGTGTTCATATGACACAAAAACAGCAGAGCTGCTTTATGGGGAAGGGAGAAAAAGTTAGCTGAAGTGGACTGCTGCTCATGTTCTTGGAGTCCGGGTCTGCGCCTTGGAAACACCCCACATGCACACGTGCATACACATATCTGAGGGAGGGAGAAGAAAATCGCTGTTTCTGGTGCGGACTCTTATTTTCATTCCCACTGCTGCAAAAAGACAAATCTGATGTGTGATCTTAGCAGCAAGTCCAGCCTGTGACCGACTTGCTGCTGGGCCATTTAAGCCTGTTGTGTTGCCCACTTCCCCTAACTGTAGCCTCCCAGCAGTGCAGAAAGAAAAGATGCAGCTTTGAACAGCTAAAATAGGTCTTTTCTAGATCAGAATGCAGAAAGAGAAAGGAATAAAATGGTGGAAAAGAAACGGAGACAGGCAAGAGGAAGGTGATAGCAGAAACACAAGTCTCAAAGCACGGGGGATTCACGGTCTCACAGGCAGGGTTGCTATTTTACCTTGAGCAGCTAAAAAGTCTTAAACCCTGAAAGTATTTGCCTGTATAGAGCCAGCTGGTGCACAGAAGCCATCGGGTTTTGCAACGTGGCGGCACAGCTCAGTATAACCAGCTGGGTGTCCCATGGCATGCTGAGCTTGGTGGCCAGGCAGGAGGACAGAACCATCCAGAGCTGAGAGCCTCCGAATGCCCCAAACAGGGGCTGCCGTGGGGAGGAGCTGCAGGAAGCCCGGCATTACCGATGGGAGGCCACCTACAGCCATCTGCCATGGGGCCACAGCCTCCCACGTGTGTGGCACAGCCACGTCTCTCACCTTCCTGGGCTCCTCATACCACCTTCTCGTGGTTGCCCTGCTCTGGAACCCACCTCCATGGGGCTGGGTGCAGAGCCCCGCTCCTCATGGCCCTGGCTCCAGGGGCCAGGGTAGGAGTTTTCCTGCAGCCCCGTGATGCGAGCCACAACAGGCCCCCAAGATGACTCAACATTCACAACCTGATCTCAGTCAAGAAGAACCTCAAAGCCCAGAGGAAGACGAAGGTGCGGTTAATACAAGGCAGTGGCTATTTAGCGACGGCAGACATCCCTGCCTTTTGGCTGCCCAGTAATCTGAAGCCCTTACCCAAGACATATGAAATCATGAGAGGGATCTGAATTCAAATCATCCCTGAGAAAAAGATTAAACTTGAACTCTCTTTTTCCACTGTGGTCCCAGCTACTGGATATTTTGGCATCTCTACTGAAGCTCTTCTATTCCATATAAATAAGCAAGTATTTACAGGCAAGAGAAAACTGTCTGTATAACTCATTCTTGATCTTCTGAGCTTTATTAGTAAGCATAAGTAGAAAACACAGTCACATTTTCTACTAAGGTCTTTCAGAAGAGAAAGTGATTCACCAGTATAATAAAGATGATAATACATTAAAAGGAAACAATTTTGTCCTGTAAGGCATAAATAATATGTATATAGTCATAACATTCTTATAATTAGCTAATATCACACCATTTTAAAAAATTATTGTAAATTACTTTTATGTATGTAACCTTAGGTAACCACCAGACATTTTATGTCATCTAATGGAATCAAGGCATGAAAATACAGCAAAAAGCTGATGAAAAAGGGGAAAAAATGCCCGTGAAGTCTTAAGAACTCCAGTCATAGAAGCGCACTTGCACAGACTGACCTACAGCCTGAGTAACCCAATGAATATAATCCATAAAGAGTAAAGAAAATTATGACTACATAAATTCATAAAAATAGTATGAAAAAATCAAGGTATAAAAAAACACTCAAACTCTGAGTCTCCAGCAGAGAAGAAATATCCTTGCTCAGACTGGTATCTGGTCTGCCTCACACTGAGGTCAACTTCAAAAGAATAAATCCTTTCCAACCAATAAGATTTACAACCTCAACTTTTCGTGTTCATTATGCAATGCCTTTTTTAATGAGTTGTTCCAGTTTGCAACAGACCTTTTTGAGTTTTCCTATTTCTACAGCATTACATTTATCTATTTCCTAGGGGAATCACTGTCAGGAAATCAAAGCAACATGGCCTTAATCAATACAGGAATCAGTAACTGATGAATGAGTCTATTCTGGATGGCCGGGATCCCTGAGAGCACAAACATAGGATAATAGCAGTGGTCTTGTGATTACAGTCACAAGATGACTCCCAGGTGCCCCAAGGTTACAAACACCATGTGTAAGTAATCGATGGTCCCAAAAGGAATGCAATCACCAAACTGGGGAGATCCAGCTTTAGGGCACCGTGAAAAATATACTCAATGGGTGAAACTTCCTGTACAGGGTGAGAGCTCAAAGGTAACAAGAGGATAAAAAAGACAGTCATGGTCCCTACAAGAACGGGCTGAAAAGAAGAACAGAGATAAAGTATTGCTCCAGCACTATCATCCCTTGTTTGAGGCTCTGCTCATGATATACATCAGTGCGCATCTGCTGTAGGTCTTCTGTCACCTCTAGCAGAGGAAGAGCACCACCCTCTGATTTGTCACTTGCCACGTTCTGCCACTGCAACACAGCAGTCATCTTGTACTATGTCCCTGGGTTAAGGAAATCAGGATTTTTATAACAGATTTTGTGTGTGTGTGTGTGTGTGTGTGTGTCTGTCTGTCTGTCTGTGCACATGTGCATGCAGGTGCTTTCTCCTCCAAGTTTCCTCCATGACACAGTGATACTGCAGCACTGAAAGTAAACTCAGATTCAGTAGGTTGAAGGTAAGTCCTTGCTCCCTGGAAACGTTTACACAATGTGGTACAAGTGACACTGAGAACAGCAGTGGCAGAATACTAGCCCAGTGAATATTAGTGTCCCAATTCCAATCTTTGCTGCAGAGTTCAGTAGAAGACAAACACAGAGCAGGATTCATCTCATCCTAGTTTAGAGATCTATGTTAATGCCAGTCATTCCAGGCTTTTTACAGTCAGCACAGTAGATAGATAGGTTTACAAAGAGACTCAATTGATGTGAGGGAAACTGAGGCACCTATTACTTAAGTACCATATCATCTGTGCACAACATCTGCCCTGCAGGACCTCATGATGCAGCCAAGCGGGATGAGGCAACCTAAAGGATCACCACCAGCACTAAAGCCTCGGGAAGGGGACCAGGATCTTTTGGGAATCAGGACCTAACTATCCAGCAAGTCCCCCTGTAATCAAAACTCTGGTATTTTTTAACCAACCTTCCTGTGCTGCCTGCACAGCCTTGCTTCTGTTGCCCGAATCCTTTGCAGCTCAACATGTGTGCAATGCTCAGAAAGGAAAAGTAAATAAATGTGGATGTCACAGGTTTAGGAGAATAAATATTTCACAGTGCATCTAACTAGCAGGTAATTATTAATGTGCTTGCAGTGGTGCCACACTGATAGCTCAAAGTCTCTTTCAGAAGTTTGTATTTGCAAGGCAGATCTTGCATCTTTTCCCAACAAGGTGACTCGCTGACTGATTCCTGACAGACCTCAATCACAGTTCCCTCAGATTCCAGCACAGACTGTCACAGATCCTGTCTTTCAGGTACCTGTGCCTGGAGCCCACAAATACATCTGTCCTAGATACATGGTGCAAGATCCAGCTCTAACCACCTCAAACTTAATTTCTTTGCTTCTTGCATAGCTACTGAATAATTCTATTTTGTCTGCTTTTTTCCTTTAAGTTTTCTTTATGATAATCTTTGTTGTTGTTTTAAAAAAAAATCTGTATTCTTTAAAAATGTAAACCCAAGTCTCTCATGGAAAAGGGAGCATCTCCTTAAAGAATACGGAGGAAATAAGTAGCTGGGTGCTCCCTTCTTCTTCTGGGGATGCAGATGGAAGCATGGAACTGGAAGAGTTTCTCTAACTCTTTACACATGTGACCTGACTGATGAGGAAGGAAAAATGAACCAGAACTTCCCTGCCAGGGTTGGACAGGGCAAAGAAGATCTGTGCACACACGCACGTACGCACACTCACGAACTGTCGTGCAAACAGCCCTGACCAGTTGGAGTTCTGCCAGTGAAGTCCACACCGGTCTGCTCAGCCCTGAAGCTCTCTCATAATGGGATCACGCTGGCTTTGTATCATGAAAGCTGTTATTGTATACAACATCCTTTTTCTTAGGAAGTTCTTTTTTTCTTAATCCTTTTTATCAAGCACAGAATTTCTGTTTCCTTCATGGAAGACCAGACCCTCTGAATTGAACAAATGTTTAGTTGTCCTTTGCTGCATAGTAAGAAGAAGGAGAAATTAAGGATGAACATTCTGAAACTACCATGACCTTAAATTACAGAAGGTTAATAAATCACTTCAAATGTGAATCTCCGCCTGCTCTCACCTTGAGTCTGAATACCTTTAATCATGTAGCATAATGGAAATTTTGATGATCAAAGACTATAACTGCTGGTGAGGTGAAACTGCAAGCTGGGTAGACAGCTGGGACCTAAAGTTTGGATTGTTCAACATGAATTGCTTTGGAAATTCAGTCTCTTGGAAAACTGTAAAATGTAACAAAGCGATGGAAAAAATTTCAATGTTTAACATTGAACAACAGCTTGTAAAGCCCAGCCCAGGCAAGCTGGATTGAAGCTCAGAAGATTGCATGCAGCCCCAGGAGAGCATAGGACTGCACAGCCACAGCCCCGGAGCTATCCCGAAATGTTGACCTACCTCAAGAAGAGCTGCTGCTGCCAACACAGGTCACAAGCCTTGGTCCTGCTGCACAGTCACACACGGCATAAAGCAAAGCCAAGACTCATAAAACTCAAAGATCCAGTGAAAAACGTGTGTTTTTTTAAAAGTTTAGCTAAGGAACTTGAAGATCATTGCAGCACCAGCATCCTAACAGTGTCGTCCCACACCAGTCAGCTGTGAAAGTTGTACTGGGCTGCTACATCTGAGGTGTTTGTGTTTTTCTGAGTGTTCCTCTTCCTATTTGCTTCTGCAATTCCTCTCTAGACTTCTTCTACTGGCAACATATCATTGTCATGGTTTGCTCCCTGTTTATCAATATTATTGCAGACAAGTCATTAAAACACCCTCATTTTAGGGTCTGAACCTTTCATTCATAGGTTTGCCTGGCCCTCCATGCACAGAAAGCCTCTAAAGAGGCAAACAGACATTTTTTATTTATTTATCCTTACAAGAACAATAGGTTTTATAAAATTCTTAGTCATATAAACCAGAGCAAATTCCCTATGAAATATAAATGAAATCTAGGCTCTGCTGAAATCAGAAATAAGCCTCTAGTTTCAAGGTGGATGGAATTTCACTTGGCAACTGGAAGGTAAATCGACAGTTATGCCCAGTTTATTACAGCCTACGAGGAAGCACCACCAGTCGAGTTCTGGGTGCTTGAGTATGTGAAGCCTCCTGCTAGCAAGCTGAAATTCCAAAACCTGAACCTCAACCTGCCTTTGCTCCCTCTCTGAAATGATGAATAATTCTTGCAAATCATGGATGATTTCCCCAGGTTGTGCAATACAAGTATACATAATACGTATTTGCTCCATGTGAAGGAAAAGAGTTGCTAGAGAGACACTCAGTGGTGCAGCGCAGCTGTGGCCTGCAGAGCCCAAGCCTCGTGCCCGACAGCGTAATTTCATTACGGCTGAAAGGAAAAGGCAAACCACCTGCTTGGAGAAGCGGCGTACTAACCTACCACATGGGCGAAGATGGCCCAGTCCGCAGACCTCGGTGCGGGAGAAGGGCTGTACACGCAGCGAACCTGGGCAGGGGGAGCCTTCTGCTCCGCGGCAGCTCGCTCTTCCCTCCACCAGCAAGCTCCTGCCTGCCCCAGAAGTCGTGTCTGCTTGATAAACCGGTGCGCAAACCCTAAGGCAGCATAACTGTAAAGGCAAATTTTCCTTGCTCCCTACTTTTGTAAGAACTCACTGAGAGCAACTTTTTCAGCTTCAGCCCCAGGCAGTAGGAGAGCACAGCTCGATGGGTGCTTTCAGGTAGGAGACCGTTCCCTACGGCGGAGCGAGCGCAGGGAATGTGGAGATTTCGATCAAAGTTCACCTTCAGTCCTTCCTCGTGTTAGGAGGCTTCGGCGCTATGTAGGCATTCGCCTCAGCCTGCTGACAGGCACTCGCTAATACATGCAATATTATTCAAACACGTCAAAAGTCATTTAAAATCCCATCAACATCAGCGAACTAAAAAGGAGCATATTAACCCGAAATTCCTGCTAGTCCAGAAATGTAGTTTCACTAGTTTCTAATGAAAATTACTTGTAATAAGTTTGTCTTCATTTTCTGTTGTGACACAGTCCTTTAATTAATACGTTTTTACAGCCAAAGTAATGAATTTTCTCTATCATAGCTTCCTGATAATGTATATTCTATGGAAAATGAGATTGATCATTATTTTAAAATATTGGCTTCATGATTTTTTTTCATTTCATTTACACTATCTCCATAGATAAATCAAAAAAGCATTTTCCATCACCCTGCCAGAATGAGATTAATTTACTATAACAAAAATGGATGGCAGCCTCTGAAGTACTTGCTCAAAATATGCTCGTGGTGACTAATAACATGAATATGAAAAGCTATCTGAGCTGATTCTAAGTTGCAGATGGATCTTGGCAGAAAGGAAGTTAAAGGAAATGAATGTAATAGCTGCAAAATATGTAAAAACAACACTGAGCTGGAAAGTCTAGACAATGCGAGCTGATTGCCATGTTTTCTGTGTTTTTTTTTTCAAATGCTAAACTCAGCTTTTGCTTGTCTTGTGTGCTTAATCTGCCCGACATGCATCACTCTTCAAACCCATATGGGCAAGTAATTTGCCATATGTTTCAATATATTGCATGAGTACAGTGAGAAGTGCTACTGGTAAAGCTGAAAATGGAGAAAAGGAGACAAAACCCGCTGCCTGTGTCTCTCTGATACATTAACAGGAGGGTGGAGCTTTTCTGTGGAGCCTGGGCCACGGGATCGAGGAGCGTTTCCAGCATCCCGGTCCGGATTCGGGCTCTGGCCACATCGCGACCCGGCGTGGAGAGAAGCCCCTGGACAGAGCATCGCCCGTGGCAGACACGGGAGGAAAACTGTGCCACCAGCCTTGCATACACGCAGCCTCGAGCCCGCTCGAGCCCTTCCTTCCGTCTCGAGGGGAAACACGCTCGCCCTCAGGGCTTAGCTAGTAACTCTTGGTCTAAGTTTTTCTCCTCCTCGCGGCACGCAGGTCACCCGCCGCTCTGCTTCCCAACAGCTCCTGCCTCAGCGACCGCTCTGCAGGCTTCTCCCAACCGTTTTGCAGTTTCTTCTCTCTCCAGTTTATTCCCGCATGAACTAATACTACTCTGCCACAAAACCAACATCTATTGCAAATCTTGAAAGAAACTGCCAAATGATAATTGCTAGTTAGAAGGAGGACTAGAACTCATAAAATTTCTAAATATATTTTAAACATCCTCCTATCATTAAATAGAGTATCTAAATAGCCTAGACAACCTCATACACCTACCAATATTCTTTTTGACCAATACACCATTCTCCCAGTACAGCCCCAAAACAGCACAGGTTTCCTTTCTCCCCTTTGCATTCAAGAGCGTCCCACCTGGTGGTCCCTGAGTCAAAGTTCTGCCTGCAGGAACTTTAAAACATTTTTAATGCAAAATGTCACACCTTCCCACTGCTTCTTTCATCCAGCCCCTTCTCCCTGAAGTAGGATGCACGAGGGTCTGCGGCATTCCCATCCCGTGAACGCTCCTGTGCTGAAAGCTCCAGTGCTCAGAGGAACGGCGCGTAGCAGTAGCCCTCGCCCAGACGTGCCCGTGCAGACCGTTATGCCAATCCTGCTTCACGACACTCCTGCCAGCACGCGTGAACATCTTCTGGACATCTACCCTGGAAGTCCCCAGGGTACTCCTTTCCTCACGAAGGTCAACAGACTTGTAAAAATGTTCTTAGTAATACCAAAATCACCATCCTGGCTGTCTTATTGACATCATTTTCGTGTATCTCATTGCAATGAGAGCTATTAGTTTTGTAGTGCTGTGTTTAGCATCTTGATGAGTAAAACTCACAGCTGTTGTTGGAAGGAGTTAGTTGAAGATATCGGGTCTGGAGGAAAGAGGATTGAAAAATCTCAATATATTCCCCATCTGTGTGCCCTAAGTATTAGAAGTATATTACCAGTACTAACTGCAACGAGGCATCAGCCTTATCTTTAGTGAAAGTAGGTATTTTTCTGTCCTTTTTTTTTAATCACATCCTTTTTTAATATTATTTTCAAGCATTAATAATCTATTCTGCCTTTTATTTCAAGAAAGGTTACTGCTCCAATTTAGAGAATTTGAGAGAAACTAAACATAAAAGTGGTGGGAAATTGTTGGACTAGTCCCCGCCGCGTGTCCTTTGGCTTTCCATTTGCAGGCAGACACAAAGAACATTTTGAGGAGTACCATTAAGCTGCTCCATAAAGAAAACTGTTTCTGATTAGCATATACTGGGTATGCTTGGAAAAATCAATACTCCTTCAGAGAGTTATGGCAACAAGTGAAACATCTGTTGCTTCCTCCAAATTATAATAATTATTTCACAATTTTTTTTTTGCATACTTTGAATTTCTAATTTCTTTTTTTTTTTTTTTCTAGAAAGCCAGGATTTGTGGTGTAATTGAAATGTGTGATGTTCATGTGAGCTTGGGAGACAAGACTAGGAAATAACGTTGGTCTCTACACTGCTGCATTAGGTAACCTCAAGGCTGAAATTGTTGGCCACCTACGTTGTTTGCCATCACGATATTAATTCCTCTCTATACACAACGGGAATTAATCCCACTTCAGTAGCTTGGCTCGCATTTGTTCCCGGGTTGATGGCAGTGACTGCTGCTGTGCGGAGCTGCGCAGCACGTTTTCTGCAGCCAGGAATCCAGCTTTACGTTCCCATCGCTCCGCCGCAGCATCTCGCTTGCTCCGCTGCGCCAGTACGAATGTTTGTAGGATAAAGATCACTGAAAATAAATTGCCCTAAAAGAAAACCACAACTGCAGTGGAGCAGCAAACCGAGCGTGGCAGCGAAAGCGAGCAGCTGCGCTCCGGGCCGGGAGAAATGGCTCCATCCCCGGGGAAAACAAGCCGCAGCGCCGGCTCACGAGCAGCTCGGCTGGCGCCGGGGCGCTGCAGGAGCGCGCGCGGGGCCCCCCGGGCTTGGCGCCGCTTTCGGGCGAGCCCCTCTCCAGCCGCGCTGCGCTTCCTGGGCTTCCCGGCGGATTCGCGCCGCCGACGCGCCCCGTGTTTTCCCTCCCAGCTCCGAGGTCCGCGCGCGGAAGGAGGAGTCGCGCTGATGCCAGGCCCCCCAGGGCTGCTCCCCAAGGGCTGCCCGTGCCTCGCCTTTTCCTCTCCGCCAGGCACCGTGTCCCGCGCTCCCAGTCCCATGAATGTACGACCAGGGACAGCTTTGCCCCTTTGTGTTTATTACTTTAAAAGGCAAACAAAGAAGAGGCGAGAAACGCAGGTTCAGCACCATACTTTGCTCTTCTTGCTGGGTTTGCCTGAACAGTTACAACGCAAGTCCCGGGGTCCACCGCCTGTTACAGGAACCAGGCTCACAGTTATTTCCTGCTTCATACAAGCTAGATGAATAACTGTCCTACTAAAAGCACTTAGGAGGACTGTGGGTTCATCGCGGGGGTTCCCAAAAGGCTGAAACCAGAATGCCTCCCTGGGCGAGAGAGGTGAAACGTCAACGGTTCCTCGTCTGCAAGCAGGCTTCCAAGTGACGTACACTAGGGTCTCTTCACACTCAAGAGAGAAGCACCCCAAAAGGTTCACTATTCTGAGCCTAAAATTAGCATCAAAGATCAGTCGGATGAATCTCACTCTGAAAGTGAATATTTTCTACTAGCTGTAAAAGGAGCCTTGGGTCAATTCAACATGTAACTTCGGGGCAGCTGAAGTTCAGGCAACGCAGTCCTGTGCCAAATAGTCACTGCTCCTGACGGCAGCTGTAGGTACGCTCAGAGGGACACACGGAGCTCCGGGACAGAGACCTGGCATCCGGGCCAAGGCTCTTCTCCCCTCGATCCCCGTTAGGACTGTTACAGAGATCGTTTAATAAAAGATTCGAGCGCTCCTTGACGTGGCAAAGGGCAACGAGGGTTTCACCAGGCACTCGCAGCCTCGCTGCTTTAATGCTGAGTGACCATTTAGGTTTTATCTGCTAAACTGCGTTTTTTCAATTAGCAAAGAGATTCAATTCCCATCCATTTACATGTATGAAATAAAGGAAAAGCAAAAGATTTCATTTAATTTACAACCATATATCTACAGACTTGGGATTGGATTGTGATTCTGGTAGGAGGCAGCTACCTAATTCCTGCCTAATTTCATTACTATAACATTATGCTCAGCACACAGGGAGCTGTTTGGAAATAACTGCCGGGGAAAAGAGCAAAAAGAGAGGTGTATGTGCGTGCATTGCAGGAGGGGGTGCACAGAAATAAAGTATTGCCATTTCTAGGCTGAAATAACAGATAAAATAAGAGGTAGCATTTTGGAAGTTTGCCTCTAAACTGGATGTGCCTTCTTTTCCTTAAATCTGTTAAAACTAACATAGGAAAAATGAAGAAAAACGGGTAAGTTCTCTCTGTAGTACAATCTTATTTCTTATTCTGGGTAGTATACCGATTTGTTCTAGAAAAAGTGAATGTGACCAGAATTCAGTCCTGTCTCTCTTATCACAGGTGCTTTTGTCCGTACTGAAAGTTGTGCTGCACTAGGTTCATCACTTAAGAGCTGGAAAGAAAAAGCAAATCTCTCTTGGTTTCTCTCTCCATAGCTCTTCAGTTATTGATAGTGGGAGATATGGCATTGCTTGAGGCCCAGACAATGGGCTTTTTTATTATGAAACCCAATCTGCAGCAATTTCTAATTTCTGAAACTTAATTTAAACCAGGTCAATTGTCAGCTCAAGCATAAAACTGTTTTAAAGAGAGGAGAATCATAGGGAAGGAAAACGTAAAAATAGAAATTTTAAAAATTCATTTTATACTATTCCATAATAGCATTCTACAACTGCTATTTTTTTAATGTATTGAGGCTACATATTGACTGTCCAACATTTAATCTAAAAAAAGTCTGTATGGATGTTTTACACTTGTATAATTAAGATACTAAACAAGGAAGGGTACTAAAGGTGTAACTGCTGCATTCTTAGATGCCTACTTGTTCCTGCTGGCAATCTGACTCAATGCAAAGTAATTTTCATAATCCAAACAGCTTATTTTGCCCTCTTCTATTTATTTCTAATGCCACACTGCAAATTCTCTGTGACACAACCAAGATCAGACTCAGATTCTGGCCTGGGTTTTTACTTCAATGTAAGACGATCACAGTCCTGACCACCCTTGTGTTGTTACGTGTCTGCTTAGCTGAAACTCTGTTGTGTCTCTGGCACAACAGTGTTACAGAAATACCTTCTGATGCCTCATTGCCAGAAATCACTATCTCCCGTGAACCCGGTATAACATCAGTTCAAGTGCAGAACTGCTGACAAAGTGCCCAGGCTGCTGCAGCGTGGGTAAGCGACTGCCACAGGCCCCAGGCAGTGATCCCCACGAGGGACGGGCCTGCTGCTGGAGACGCAGATTCCAGGTATGAAATTACAGAGGCAGCCAGGAGATAGTTGACCAGTTTTCCTCCATGTAGAATTTAAACTGTATGAAATATGAAATATTAAGCAATAATTTTCAATGTCCTTAAGGATACTCTAATTCCAATCAAATCTAGAGGATACAGCATTCATGAGGGTCAAAATGACCAAAGACAATAAGCACCTGGTAACTGAAGTCAGCCAGCTCTGAGACTGGCAGCATGACACAGGTATCTTCTACAAGTAGAACCAATCTCTCCACATATTATCTAGCCTTCCCAGGATAACTTGGGTAATTCATGGTATCTAGGGCCATGATTTAGCCTGTCCAGCATGACTTAGGTAGCCCAGAGTACCTAGGGCTATAAGTTGAGAAGAAGTCTTGAACGTGCCAGAGACTTCAAAACTGGACTAATTATGCAGGCCCAGACTAAACCACAGGATTTTCCCTAATACATCCACCAGCTAGAGTTAGTGACCAGATTTGCATCAAAGTCATATAGAAATGCCAGAGAGCAGAAGAGTATCTGACTCACCTATCAACCTTGCACTCAGTTTTAGCAGCATTTGAAGGAGGAACCTTCATGGACAGGCTCAGCAGTGTCCTCCACACCTGTGCTGTCACAAAGTATCATAAACTTCTCCCCAGGATCAAAAGGGATATCAAAGCTGTAGGCCTATCACCACATACATTTCGCCCTTCCCCATCTGCTGTCAAATATGTTTGTGTCTAAAGGATAATATTGTAACTTCGCATTTGCTAAGAGCCAGTCACCACCTTCCCTTAAAGAAGAGAAGCCCACAACTTAAACCTAGACACAGTGGAGTTAAAGTAATGCATTCACCTTAGCCTGTGTTCATCTTCTAGTACAGCAATGGCTATGCTTGGGCTGATTGGGCTTACCACCCTACCACGTCAGGCACAGCAACCAAGAAGTAAAGATGAAGTCAGTAGACTGCAAAACATGCAAGAAAGTGAGCAGGAGATAGACGGGGCATTCTCAGAGACCGTACTGCTCCCGGAGTCCCTATCCCCTGCATCAGGGGAGTTGCTAGAGGACTCTGTGAAGAGTGAAATAGTACAGCACAGCACTGTCGAAGAAGGCTGGGAGCTAGTTGCTTCTCGAATAGAAAGAAGAAAGGCCCCTAATCTTCCTGTAGACCTGGAGTTACAGTTGAAGAACAGGTTTAGTGCACTCCAGGATGAAGAGAACTGAGACCTGGCCTCAAGGGAAGCAACCGGGCTTCCCTGTGCCTTGCATGACCACTCAGAAGAGGCAACAAGTGGTTGTAGTGGGCGATTCCATGCTGAGGGGGACAGAGGTGCCTATCTGTCGACCTGACCCCTCCTCTAGAGAGGTTTGCTGCCTGCTGGGGTTGAGGATACGAGATGTGTCTGAAAGGCTACCAAGGCTTGTCCGCTCATCAGACTACTACCCTCTGCTGCTCTTTCACGTGGGTGCTAACGATACAGAGAGCAAACTAGAGACAATCAGGGAAGACTTCAAGGCCTTGGGCATGGTGGTCAAGGGTCTGGGAGCCCAGGTGGTCTTCTCATCAGTCCTGCCAATTAGGGAGAGGCGTGGGAATGGGAGGAGGAGTAGGAAGATTTTCCAAATCAACAACTGGCTACGCCACTGGTGTTGGCAACAGGGTTTTGGATTCTATGACCATGGAACATGGTTTGAAGATCGACAACTGGTGGGGAGAGATGGGATTCACCTCACCAAGTGGGGCACATTTGCCTTTGCAAACAGATTGGCCAGCCTAGTAAAGAGGGCTTTAAACTAGGTAGGAAGGGGAAGCAGAGGTGTCATAGAGACAGGGTAGACAACAAAACACAAGTTGGGTTGGGGGACCTCCGACGGGTGCACACAGCTGGGGATGTGCGTTTGGGACATGGCTATGGGGGACCACCGTACACCCTTCTTGCGAAACCTGCAGGCATGACCACCTCCTTGAAATGCCTGTGCACCAATGCACGCAGCATGGGGGGAACAAACAGGAGGAGCTGGAGATCTGTGCGCAATCGCAGGGCCGTGATCTCATTGCAGTCACAGAGACATGGTGGGATAGCTCACATGACTGGAATGCTGTCTTGGATGGCTCTGTGCTTTTTAGGAAAGACAGGCCAGGAAGGCGAGGTGGTAGAGTCACTCTTTATGTGAGAGAGCAACTGGAATGCATCGAGCTCTGCCTGGGGTGGAGGAGGAGGAGGAGGCAGCTGAGAGCTTATGGGTAAAGATCAAAGGGCAGGCTAGCATGGACACTGTTGTGGGTGTCTACTACAGGCCACCTGACCAGGAAGAGAAAGTTGATGAGGCCTTCTGTAGACAGCTGGAGGTAGCCTCAAGATCACAGGCCCTGATTCTCATGGGGGGCTTCAACCACCCTGACATCTGCTGGAGGGACAACACAGCAAGGCACAAACAGTCCAGGAGGCTCCTGCAATGCACTGATGATAACTTCTTGTCACAAATGGTGGAGGAGCCTACGAGGAAGGGTATCCTGCTGCACCTTGTCCTTACCAACAGAGAGGGACTGGTTAGAGATGTGAAGGTTGGGGGCAGCCTTGGCTGCAGTGACCATGAGATTGTGGAGTTCAGGATCCTGCAGGAAAGAAGTAAGGCAACAAGCAGGATTGCAACCCTGGACTTCAGGAGAGCGGACTTTGGGCTCTTCAGAGACCTGATTGGAGGAATCTCATGGGTTAAGGCCCTAGAGGGAAGGGGGGTCCAGGAGAGCTGGCTAATATTCAAACATCACTTGCTCCAAGCTCAAGAGCGGTGCATCCCTATGAGTAAGAAGTGCAGCAGAAGGGGCAGGAGACCTGCTTGGGTGAGCAAGGAGCTCTTGGCTTTCAGACAGAAGAAGAAAGTACACAGAATGTGGAAGAGGGGACAGGCTACTTGGGAGAATTACAGGAATGCAGTCAGAGTATGTAGAGATGCGGCGAGGAAGGCTAAGGCCCAGATGGAATTGAGTCTGGCAAGGGATGTCAAGGACAACAGGAAGGGCTTCTTCCAATACATTGTCAGCAAGAGGAGGACTAGGGAAAATGTGGGCCCGCTACTGAATGGGGCGGGGGCCCTGGTGACAAGGGATACAGAGAAGGCAGAATTACTGAATGCGTTCTTTGCTTCAGTCTTCACTGCTAAGGGCATCCCCAGGAATCCTGCAGCCGGGACACGAGGGAGAAAGTCCAGAGAAGGGAAGACTTTCCTTTGGTTGAGGAGGATAGGATTAGAAACTGTCTGGGCAGGCTAGACATCCACAAATCCATGGGCCCGGACGGGGTGCATCCACGGGTACTGAGTGAGCTGGCAGATGTTATCGCCAGGCCGCTCTCCATCATCTTTGAAAGGTCCTGGAGACGTGCCTGAGGACTGGAAGAAAGCCAGTGTAACTCCAGTCTTCAAAAAGGGCAAGGAGGAGGACCCGGGCAACTATAGGCAGGTCAGTCTCACCTCCATCCCTGGAAAGGTGATGGAACAGCTCATTCTGGAGGTTATTTCCAGGCATATGGAGGAAAAGAAGGTGATCAGGAGTAGCCAGCATGGATTTACCAAGGGGAAATCCTGCTTAACCAGTCTGATGATAGCCTTCTCTGATGGAATGACTGGCTGGGTAGATGAGGGGAGAGCAGTGGACATTGTGTTCCTTGACTTCAGCAAGGCTTTTGACACTGTCTCCCATAACATCCTCCTAGATAGGCTCTGGAAATGTGGGTTAGACGAGTGGACAGTGAAGTGGACTGAGAACTGGTTGAAAGGCAGAGCTCAGAGGTTGATCATCAGTGGCGTGGAGTCTAGTTGGAGGCCTGTGGCTAGTTGCATCCCCCAGGGCTCAGTACTGGGTCCCATCCTGTTCAGCTTCTTCATCAACGACCTGGATGAGGGGACAGAGTGCCTCCTCAGCAAGTTTGCAGATGCTACCAAGCTGGGAGGAGTGGCTGATGCACCTGAGGGCTGTGCTGCCATTCAGAGAGACCCGGCCAGGCTGGAGAGCTGGGTGGACAGGAACCTCCTGAGGTTCAACAAGGGCAAGTGCAGAGCCCTGCATCTAGGGAGAAATAACCCTAAGCACCAGTACAAGCTGGGGGCCGACCTTCTGGAGAGCAGCTCTGCAGAGAAGGACCTGGGAGTGCTGGTGGATGACAAGTTGACCATGAGCCAGCAATGTGCCCTTGTGGCCAAGAAAGCCAGTGGTATCCTGGGGTGCATTAGGAAGACTTGCCAGCAGGTCGAGGGACGTGATCCTGCCCCTCTACTGAGCCCTGCAGAGGCCTCATCTCGAGTCCTGTGTCCAGTTCTGGGCTCCCCAGTCCAAGAGAGACTTGGAGCTACTGGGGAGAGTCCAGCATAGGGCTACAAAGATGATCTGAGGGCTGGAGCACCTGCCCTATGAGGAACAGCTGCAAGAGCTGGGCCTCTTCAGCCTGGGGAGGAGAAGGGATCTTATCAATGTGTACAAGTACCTGAAGGGAGGGTGTGAAGGGGACGGGGCCAAACTCTTTTCAGTTGTCCCACATGACAGGACAAGAGGCAATGGGCAGAAATTGAAGCACAGGAAGTTCTGCCTGAATGTGAGGGGGAATTTCTTCCCTGTGAGAGTGACAGAGCCCTGGCACAGGTTGCCCAGAGAGGTGGTGGAGTCTCCTCCTCTGGAGATATTCAAGGCCCGCCTGGATGCAACCCTGTCTATCATGCTCTAGGTGACCCTGCTGAGCAGGGAGGTTGGACTAGATGATCTCCAGAGGTCCCTTCCAACCTTACTGATTCTATGATAAGGTCACAAGCAGCCTTAACACTTCCATTTTATATAACCCAGAGGTTGTCCCCTGCTCCCGGAGCAAACGTGTGCAGCTGAGCAGAGATGACTATCCTGAAACTACAGCAAGATCAGCTGACAAGGGATCAGACACACTGCTTGGGCCTGCTTAGAGGTGATCTCTGTATTTTTCCACTATTATCACAAAACAACTTTCCATCACCATCCACTGAGGGAAGTTCCCTCTTGATCCTTACCATGGAGGACAGCAGCAAGCTATGGGAAAAATCTTGGAGTCTCTAGTGGGGGAAGCACCACAAGAAGGCCCTTCTCATGGTTGCCCCTATGTCTCAACAACCCGTTCCAGGTGCCAGACTCAAAAGGAGCAGTGACTGACCCAGCCGTAAGCTTCTCAAGGAGATGTGGAGGAAATCACTCTCTGCCAATCCCAATAATGGCAGACTCACTATGTATGTTTAATACTACTCTCACAGTAGGAGGGACAACAGGAAGAAGTCAGGGAACAGGAGGTCCAGGTATCAGCCTGATTGTGCTCCCTTCCTTCCCTGAATTATCCTTATACTACACTGCCCATGGCAACTGCTGCCATTACCCCCTTTCCAAGAGAATCCTGTTTGGTTGCTGTCACCAGTGGGGTCTATCTGCTCAGTCAAGCAAGATAAGCAGAGTTGATAGGTACCACCACAAACAACTCCATCAGTCAAGTCATGAATGTTGGTGGTACAGAGATCTTCCAGATGCTCTGCAGTAATCTGTGCCTTTGCATCCTGGGCCAGACACACCAAGCAAAATTGCCAAAATCATCCCCTGTACCAACATACCTGGCAAAGGGACTCCGCAGGGGAACTCCAAAGGACATCTCCAGGCTCCACACATCAAAGATGACAGAGATGGTAATTTTCAGGAACAAGAAAGTCTGCTTGGGCAATTGGGGTCCTAACAGCCCCGCAAGGACTGATCAGTTTTCCTGACAAGATAAGGTGGGAATGTTTGAGAGGAAGGTCAGGTTACAAGGAAAGACTGCACTTCATAAATAAATAAATAAAAATTTAGAATAGGATATATCAATATCCTCTCCTCCACCACCTCACAACTAATGACCTATGAAAAAAGAAAGAAAATTGCTTTTCCCCCTAGTCCTTATGACCTAAAGGTTTGCTTCCCTCTCTCCTACACCAGTACAGACATATTTCAATACAGGGTGTAACAAGGACCAAGGAGCAGTAGTGAAGGCATCTACACAAGTATAAATGGGATGCGAAGCATTGTAAGAAACTGGGTATTAATAGGAAGAGCAACTGGAAACAAAAATGAAGCAGTTCCAACAAGTATGGCATATAAAAGCATGCCCTGAAAACGGATGAAATCCAGCTTTCTCCAATCTGGTGAACAGAGAAAAGAACAAATAGAAGCAAATGAACCAGGAGAAAAGAGCGCGCCACGGTTATTGACATATCCCCTCGTACTGCTGCTGCCACCAAAAGTGCATGAACAAGACACAATCTTGCCCTTTCTTGCCCCTTCTTAGAATTTTTGCTATGAGGAAACTGATGCAAGCTGTAGGAGATCTAAAACCAAAAGAGCAGCCTATATTACCTTGTCTGACAATACTGTTAATTTTTGCTATCACAGCAGCCTTAGCGGTTGTGTCACTTGTAGGAAATGGGTAAAGACAACAGAGGGAAAGCTACAGGGAAAGCTGGCTACTGGGTGTGGAACAGAATATCGCTATTCGGGAAAAGAAAACGAGGAGGAGGTCTGCATAGAAAACCGAAAGGGCTGGGGAACAGAAGAGCAGGGCATATGACAACAGCAGCGGGTCGGCGCTCCATAGAACGTGCTAGGAGAAAGGGGTAGGAAAGCCTACAGGAGCTGGACAGTGGAAGAATATTATATATTACAGTGCAGGAAAAAAAATAGATTGCTCTATGGACTAAAAGCAAAAGAAAGGAAAAGAGAACAATATTCATGAATTCCCTCTCCTCTAAAGCTCTCTGTTATGCTGCAGTAAATTCACTACCAAGAAATTGTTAACAGGAGTCTAACCAAGCAGACTGCAATGGGTATAACCAGCACTAATGACAGCCTTTTTCTGCCTTTTCCCTCTAACAGCTAAGCTGGATCCCTTTGGGTTTGAAGTCTCCAGTAAAGGCAGTGGTGGCAGCAGAAGCTCACTATCGCCATCTGTAGAGAACAGGGAAATAGGAACCATACTGTATATGGTTCAATGCTAAAGATGAATCTTTAGAATTTGAACCAGTAATATTCTTCAACATTACTGCAAGTGAAACATGCTCACAATCTACAGAGGTTTTTGGAAACTATTAAATTTGCTGTCTGCCAAAGGAGGTGGTCTCCTCCACAGAAAACAACAGGAAGGATTTTTTTTTTTTTTTTTTTTTTTTTTTAGCTTCACGTTGTTCTGTTCTGGCATACACCAGGCAGAGGTAATATAGCTTAGAAAGAAAAGGTTGTAAAAACCTAAAAAAGGTTGCAATACATGTTATCTCCATGCTCTTTGGCCCACTAAAGCCTAACAGGGACAGAAATAGGTTTCCAATCACATATTAAACAATGAAGCACACATTGAAACCTTTTAAAATTCATTTCGGTGTTTTCCTGAAAGGTCACATACCCCTTCAGATTCCAAACTTAGCAAACAGGAGAGAGATGCATGTATCATCATCTTCATGTCACGAATTATAGAAATATTAATTCTTTTCCTAGAGAGGTACCGGGATTTCCCATTGTAGTAACTGGTGTGAGATGGATGCGACATATGCAGGACATTCAGCAATGCTAAATTCACATCTGAACATCAATAGATACTTAAAATCCACGTAGGATTTGTTATTGAAGGGGACAGTTTTAAGGTCAGCATTGATAAAAATGGGACACGCTTTGTACCAAACCAGTAAGGAACAATATATCAGTCTGAACCTATTGTCTTTAGCTACAGAGCTATTTTGGAAAATATTTAGACATAGATGGGATCTAGACTAAGGAGATTTGTCTAACATTTACTTAGCACACCTTAGCACTTTGGTTATAATTCTAGCATACCAAAAATGTAATTTAGAGATGAATGTAAGAAAGAATAGCCCTCGGAAGATGCTAATTTCTCAATGTATACAGAGTGCCCTTTGTGAACATCAAGAGAAATTTTAAACTGTGAATTACCTACTTTCACAGTAAATTTAGAAAGTGAGCAGCAATGAATGCCAAAGAATGAGTGGTCAGAGATACCTACCACTAGCAGAACAAGTTTAAAGATTAAGGTTCTAAAAAGCCAAAGTAAGGCTCTTAAAAACGGGCTTTTGAAATCTGGTCAAAAATTTTAACATTAGAAAATATTGATATCACTAAAAAATAAATCAATAAATAAAATTATAAGCTACCCTGTATTCTGTCCAAATATTCTATCAGGTCTTATTTTAACAGTTCATCTTAATTTTATAAAATACTTCAGTTTGCTTGAATTTTGATTTTCTCATTGAAGTATACCTTGTTATAATGAAACTGTCAAAAGAGCTATTGAAATTGATCCCTTAGATCTGAAAAATTAATTCTGTTTCAAAACTTTTCAAAAAAAAAAAAAGTTTATTTGGAAACTGCATTTCCAGTTTGATTAATAAAATTAAACTACTTAAAGCAGGGGAAAGTTTGTGGTCCTGCAATAACGTGCAACTTTGCCAACGACCATTTGCATTCCACATCCAGGATTTCTCTTCTGAATATGCTTTAATTTAAATGAAATATATATTCACAGACAAAACAGGCAGACTCAGAAATATGCTCCATAATACTGAAAGATATAGCTCACTGCACATTTTTACCTTCAGCCATAGAAAGCTTTATTCCAAGCCTGATCACACTTTCAGTTACAAAATATGTGGCAAAAATAACAGTTAACACACATGATCTGCCATATTTCTACTTGCCTCTATTTTCATACTGGATTTTCCATACTGAGGGATGGAGAACAAACGTTTCCCATTTTTAGGATGATGAATATACCTACTGGTAGCAGTTAAAAGTTTTACTTTTCTTCCCCCCTTATTTCACAGATTTGTTTTCTTCTCCCCATGCCGCCATGGTTAGTGCAACAATCCAGCACAGTGCTAGCTGCTGAGGTATATGTGGTTAAATTTCACCTTCTACTGAAACATCTTCCTCTCTCCCTTTTTTTTAATGTTGCTGAGAACCATATACTCAACATTTACAATTTTAAAAAATATTTCCATTCTACAGTAAAGAGTGGTTTTGCAATAGTGACAGGCTGTAAAAAGCAATAGCGTTATCTTTTATCCCCCATAAAATTCCTGCTGTAATTTTTTTTTCAAAATATATTTTGTGCAAAATTAAGTTCTGTGTAGGTCTGTACCATATTTTGGAAAAAACTGTATAAAACATACTTAATTGCTAAAAACAATCCCAACATCAGACAACATAGAGAAAGAAGAAATATCAGATGCAGCTGAGGTCTTCACATGAGCAACTAAATATACTATGTTCTTAAAGCTCCAGGAATACATTCTTTCAAAAACTAGAATGCACTTTGGTCATTATTAAACATTAGTACAGAGGCAAATAAAATACAAAATGCTTGTTTCTGTTACTTTATATATAAAAATATTTTTATACCACCTAAGTTTAAGATACATTACACTGTTTGTTAATCTTCAGAATTTTTTAAAAAGGTTTGAAGTAACATCCAGACTTGTGTAACCTAACAACATTTCTTGCATTTTTCAGTATGATGCCACTGATTTTTGGAGTTCATGAATGTATTATTTTAGAAACACAAATTGTAAGAATACTTGAGCCTGGTGATATTAATCCTCCTCATACAACCTAAAATGGAAATTTTGCTCCAACTAACTTAACTCCAAGGGGATGAACATCCACTTCTGTCACACAGGAAAAGCAGGAGTCGGTATATGACCGGTCCATGTGGGACACAGAGAGATGGGAAACCCAAGGCTGGAGCTCACAGAGTGCACTAGGAGATGACCCCTATGGGAGAGGGTTGGTTGGGGGAGGAAGAGATAATTTGAGGAAACAAATCTGCAGAATACCAGGCTTCATTAGTGCTGCTGCCCACTCAAAGAACTTGTTTGTGTTTAACTGTTCTTAAACTTAAATGTGGTACAAATGGCATATACTATAGTGTACTACAGGAGAGCATCCATCCGTCTTATGCTCAGTCATTCATAGCATTCTCCTCTCCAGTAAGTTTTCACTTGTTTAAATATTCAACTTCAAGATATAGAAAATACTGCTCCATAGTTCACCATAATATATTCCATTTAATATACATATGTATATATATATATATATATATAAAGTTTCTCATTAAAAGTAACAATAAAAAGTGCACATATTGAGCATGCACAGTCAGAGCTGTGCAGAACAGCCCAGTATTTCAAATAAATACAATATTTAATTTTATCAAAATATCATACAGCATGATAACCATTTACAATTATTGCTCTAATAAAAGTGTTATCAAAGAGCACTTGTTGATCTGTTATATAATACCTTAATAATATCCCAGGATATTTAAACTGCAGCCTACACCAGTTTAGATCCTGGAATTACTCAAAATATTAAAAATTCCCCACTTAGTTCTAATATCAATATAAAATATTTCTGCTACCTGTCATACTGTATTATCAGTATTTTATTTTTGTATATGTCTCACTTTCTATTGCAACCAAACATCAACTGATGCTATGTAGTCCTCAGAAACGATTGGTGCAAATGAAATGTTCTAGGCAAGTTTACTATACTTAATCAAAATAAAATGATTTCCATATAGCATTACTGTAACTAAAATTTTAAGATATTAATGTTCAGCACTGGCTTCAGTTTTAACAGATGTTTACACAGTTTAGTGTAATCAATTACGGGGATCTCAAATTCTCAGATACCAGGGTTTTGACCCTTTCCAAATCTGATCCTTTTCCAAAACTAAACAAACAAGTATGTTTGAAAATAAAATATAAATGTCAACAAAAAGGAAAATAAAACAGCAAAAAGATGAAATAAATACAAAGATTGCACAAGTCAGATGTAAACACTTCAATTTTCCACACAATATCCTTGAAGAGGTTGTAGCTTCTGAAAATACATATTCAGTGGCTGCTTTGAGGCAGTTTTGTCAGTCAATGAGCTTTTCTATAACACTGTGTTATCTCATCTTCCTTACATATTGTCATGATTTGATCTTCCAGAGCTGAAAAAGTTAAAGCATTAAATCAACATTATTTTGCATCTCAGCTTTCCATTTACCACAACTGCAATACCACTTTTTTTTTCTCATTGCATCAGCTGCATGTTCAATGATCTATAAAATAACTTTTACATTCCTTTATTTGTAACAGGAAAAGAAACCGGATAGATGTAGGGAAACACAATGGCCAATGTAATGGGCTAAAGGCTTTATGGTATACACTTGTGGAAGCTAAGGTCCCTCATGACTCGAATCTTGAAACAGTTTCCAGAGTTCACAGAGTTCAGATGGGTCTAGAATGTAGACGTAATAAGACAGTCCTTAAATGCTCACAGACTGACACTGGCTAAGGTTGGTCACAGTAATAAGGTTAAATAAAGTCTTTGTATTTATGGACAAAAGTTGACAAATACATCACTATTCTGATACAGTTCAAATTTCAAAATCAGACAATAAGTCTTCCAGTTAATACTGGAATAAAAGATTCATTAGGTTATAAAATACAATTCAACTAATGTAACATCCTGGACGTCATGGTTAAAGACAGCATGCTTAGCAAGAAGTTACCTTTAGATTAAATCCAAGCAAGTCACTGATGACACCAGAAACAGCAGACAGGATGACAACTTGGGTGATATTATAAAGCAGTGGGTTCATTGTAAGCCCATATAACCTAAAGGGACTGTCCAGTTCCTAGTGATGGGAAGCATCAACAGACACCATTAGAAAGCAAAAACTACACAAAGGGTTTTTGTTTTTTCGTTCTTTTAACGTCTCAGAATGAGCATTTCTCCAATAATCACTAGTTATTTTCTTACTGTAAAAGTAATACAGAATCAATAAGTTGCCTTAAAATTTCAAAATAACTTAAGCACTGAGCAAATAGTCACAGTGCTTCGGTGTACAGAACTGATTACATGCAATGCAGCTTTATATAACATTTTTCTTAGCTTAAATTTATCCACATATTTTAAAAAGTATCATGTCATCTCCAATTTGATCGACTCATGGCTTTTGTAACATACTGTCATTTGCATTTTTTCTTATTATTAGATAATAATGAGGTACAACAGTTTACCAGCAACATTCATATTAACTAACTAACCATGGTAACAGTAATTTCTTATTTGTGTTACAGAAAGCAGTAAGTTGCTTTAACCCACATTGGAGTTCACTGTGCTGCATTTGCTATGCGTAAGAGAACTCTTACACTCTAAATAAGACAAATTGCCATAAAACAGACACAGTGGTAAGCTCCACTGCAGAACAGCCAATACCATCAGATCTCATTAAATGTGGGTGCAGAAAGTTCCTAAAATAACAGTCTATCTTTCATACTTGCTCATATTTTAAACAATATTTTTGTTCACAATGTACTGAACTATAGCATATAGTTTAGGAAGTCTTCAAGTCACAGTAGACTAAAACATTCTCCTATAAAACCAATGTGCGAGAAAAGAGCCATCATGTTCACTGACTGTTGATTCATGTTCTCTAAGTAACCCTTCACAAATTTGGAGGCTACCTGTCCAGACCATCTACTGTTTTATTTATGTAGCCAGGAAAGTGGAAAGCCAGTTCTCCTGGCCCCAAGGTACCATCTTTCTAGAATTCCTCATAATTTTCCAGAAATCTCCTTTAGTGTCAAAAGAATTAACAGAACCCACCAACAAAATATTCTGCAGTAACAGAAAGCTACCTAATTATCATGAAAAGTCAACAAAAATGACTTCTCTAATGCAATACTCTTCCTTTTGCATTAATTTTGAGAGTTACTTCTGGTGAAAATAGGTAGAAAAGAAAGATTAAAAAAAACCACTAAGGATCATGTAACTGCCAAGATTTTACATTTTGCTAACGGGAAGTATCAAAATATTATCCAAAATTAACCTGCAAAGTTGAACAAAGGGCATTGCACCATTTTTGCAATTCTTAGTAAGTGAATGAAGTCACTCAAACTTTTCTGGCCTAGAAATATGCCAAATGAAGGAACAATAAAGGAGTTTCTAAATATAATAACGGACAATATAATGTATAACAATTATCACTGCTTTGGTCACCTATGCTTTGTAGCTTTAAATACAGCGTTGTCCTTCTGCACTAAATCCTGAGTCTTGAGCAAGGTTACCTAAGAACTTGAGAGCTCTGACTCTTCTTTCAGAAAAGGTGAAATAAGAATGAACCACCTATTCAGATGTAATGTGATATAAAATTCTGCTACAAATACAAAAGATAAAAGGCATGATTCTGAGAACAGCAGAGAATTTCTTTAAAGAAAAAGCTTTCTGCTTATGGACTCATCTAACCAACTTTGGGAGTAAGAACTCCGTATATTTAATAGGAAATATAATCTTCAATAAATGTTTGAAGGATCAAAAAGTTCCAAAACCAAAACATCAACTTCATTTATCTGCTGGGCATGAGATAAGTGAGTGCCTCAAGCAACTGCCAAGAATTCATTTAAGCTTATAATAAGAGGCTTGTAAACCCCATCCCACTTTTTGGCACACTCTCACAGTAAGTAAGGGATGGCCTAAGTCTGGGATTTGTGCCTTAAAACTGAGGGCTCACATTGGAAGGGCCATGCCAGTTGATATATTTCTGGAAGGAGAGAATTAAAAAATAAATAAATAAATAATAATAAAAAAAAAAAAAACAGTGAAGAACACGATAGCAAATCAGACGACAAGTCCTATCTTCAACAGCAGCTACTTCTCCCTGACCTGCAATTTTCCCAGCACACATTTCATATCATGACACATCTTGAATCTGCTGTAGTTTGTCTAGTTAGTAACTTCTATTGAGGTCTAACTGCTTGTCTAGTCTCTCCTTTAATTCAAATAGGCTTCTGGCATCCATCATAACCTTTGACAAATACTTTCACAAACTTGCTACCTGTTACACAAAGAATCGCTTTCTTTTGCTTGCTTTGATACGGGGTCCTAAAGGCTTTGTGTCTTCTCATAGTTACATCAAAAAATACAGTGAATAACCAAGTTGCCCAGGCTCTTCATACCATTATAAGTCAAATCTAAAATAAAAGTTTTTCCACCCAGTAACCCTGAAGTAAATTTGGAGATTAGGGAAATTTTCTGGTCTGAAGGAAAAGGAAACAGTTCTGTAACAAGAATTAGACTCCCAGGTAAGTGGAGGATCTGAACAGCATTCTTTCTACATTATAAAAAATCTCTGCGTTTGAAGAACAGAAACACTCAGCAAAGGCAATTTTGGATCAGATGTGTTTTCCTGAGAACTGCAACCACTGCGTTGTTCAAATAATATTAAGGCCCTAACCCTGTCAGTGCTCTAGACCCAGTAAGTGAAAGGTGATTCTTCACTAACATTCTAGAAATGAGAAGGAATAAAGTAGTATGTTCTCTCAACACAAAGAAATTTTCTATCTACCAAATGCAGTTAGCTGGCAATCAGGAAAATATTACATATACAGAAAACTTTCCTACTAATCACTGAAAATTCATGCAAAAATGCAAGAAATATTTGCCTACTAGTTAGAGGACACAGTTTGACTTAAAGATTTTTAATTACATCAAATGAAACACAAATACCTTTCATTCACACATAAATGGACCTATGTAACAATATCTTCCAAAAGGATTCTTCTGTGACATTAAGTAAAGAACATATTAAGGATAATCTAATTTAATATGAAACATTAACCACTAACAGTTTTTAAAAGGAGTTATTTTTCTGGAAAAAAAAAATCAAATCCTACAGCTTATTACTAAAAACAGACAGTGTCTGAAAACAGACAACAAAATTGCATGATTTATTTCCTGAGCGTTCATCACCTTGTCTATCTTAAATGATTTCCTCTCACTCTACTCATGTACTCTTAAAGAATAAAACTTACTGTATTTAATAATTATTTGCAATCCACAATGATAGCAACATAACAGAAAAGCACGTGAACAAGTGTGTCACTGTGACAAGTAGAGCAGTCCTAAACCAAAGCATATTGTACTGCCTGTAGAAATAAGACAAGTGACTCATTAAGCAATCTGATTGACTTCTTGGTTACGTACAATACTGTAATACTATGTTAAATCTTACCTTTAATAATTTAGTAGCAAGTTTTAAAACATTGTTCACTAGTGTCAGTTCCTCCTTCTTATTAGGCTTTTTCTCCATTTTCAAGTACAAGTTAATCTGATTTAAATAAAGTATGAGTATCACCACTTAGCATTAACAGGAATTCATTTAAAAACATTTAATAACATCAAGTGACTACTCAACAGCCATATGATAGAATAATAATGACATTTCTGCAAATGAGCAAATTTTTTGTTTCCTTTTTAATGTTAAAGAACAAATACTAGCTCAATACTGTAGAAAATACAATGTTCTATAACATAACAAAAATATATTGACATTATTACAGCAACAACTTTAAATTTTAATGTCATTTATTCACAAATCATGCAAGAAAAACACAAGTAGGTGTTTAGGGTCTGTATAATTTCTTTTTCTTTCTTTGCTAAGCATCTGAGGTTTGTTGATTCATTTCCAGAGGCTATTAAACTAAGATGCAGACCTTACAGGCTTAACATTCCAACAAGTTATTGAATAGACTGAAATGATAAAACAATTTTGCTAAAGTATACATATATTTTTAAATGATTTAATTGAGTACTTCATGGAAATCTTAAGCACAGAAAAATCAGCCTTTCCAGAATCTCGAAAAATGTAAAAAAAATTAAACTTTTCATTCCTGTAGGAGAACAGAATGTTGATCATTTCAATACCTGTGCAATCCAGACTTTAAGCCACTGTCATAATAGAAGTAAATCAAGTGGAAAAATAGCTCAACTTGATAAGCTATGAACTTTTTAAGATGATAATCTTCAACAAAATAAAAAATGAGCAATTTAGCAATACTTTGAATTAGTCCTTCAGACAAACATTCTTACCAAGCTACAGCAGGAAAGTTACAGAAATAAAACAATGCTATAAGGGTCTTGTTGTAAGTTGATTATTGAAATTAGAACAATGGACATCTAAACAAAGTAACTTAATATTAAAAATTCTCCCTGAGAACGTCACTGTAACTTATACAATGAGATTAAAATCAAAAAGTATGTCTAAAACATTCCAAGATGTGTCAGGCTCCTGATTCTACTTTCAGAGGCAAAGGGGTAACAAACCTTAAATATAAAAATACTGACTTCGGCAACACAAATGTCTAAAAACAGGAATAAATTAAGACTCTGGAAACTCCTACTAACTTCGAAAAACTGATAGTTAACAATTCTAGGAAGGTTCACATATCTTTTGACAGTTATACAATTTCATTCTTAGTTTATGAAAAAAATGACAGTCTTCAACATTCAACAGCATACCTTAAAACATGAGGGGAAACTGAATGTTGATATGCACAGCCATCTACTCTATTGTAGATGTTGTACTCTATATATCTATACATCTATTTTAAGGCTGAACTTGGCAAGAGGACAACTTTGATCAGAATATTCTTTGTATTTTACACAACAAGGTAAAAAAAAATTCAGAAGGACTTGAAAAATTAGACAGACAGCATGCAGACAAAAAATGCCTTAACCCAAAAATGATAGCCGCCTTTTTAAGTTTCCCAGTATAACTCCTAATCATTAAATTCACAACTGAACCTAGAGCAGGAAGTAGCTACTGGAATTTTGTTGATGGAAAGTAGAAATTGCAATTTTATCTCATCTATGAGGCTTTTTCAGGTGTTTTTATACACACACACACACACACACACACACACACTTTTTTTAAAAAAAAGTTGCATCAATTTTCAGTAAGTCTAATTCCACTAATGTCCAATTTTGGAGCACAACAGTTCAGATGTGTCTCAGCCTCTGCAAATATGAGATGGTTACAATGCTTATTCCATTATAATCAACTGAAGTTAAGTGAGTGTCAGTCTATTGTCATGAAAGTCAAAATATCAGAATTTTACAGATCTTTCTTAAGCAAAAGGTAAAGATAACATTGTCTCCAATTAGTGTGAATAACTCCTCCAAAATGACTCGAGAGTTCTAACTACAACGTTTTTATTTTCAAAGAAACAACTGTGAAGCAAATTATATATTCTAGTTTTCATTTCATAAAGCTCTAGGATCTTTTGCAGGGGAAAACACATTATAATAGGATAAATGGGGTTCAATACAAAACTAAGTGTCTGATGATTCAAAAATTTCCAAAATAAATGCTCAAGTCCTGGGGATAAAACAAGACTACTACTTCCAATGGCACACTGGCTTAAAATATTCAGTCTTCAGCCTTAGAAATTTTGGGTGAACTCAGTTTTACATATATGGTAGAATCTCACGGTTTAGTTACTTTGAACAAGCTCAAATGTCTCATCCATTTTTCTATTTAAGAGTTGACACTCGTGAACAGCTCAGTATCGAAACCTATGAAAGCAAAACAGACTAGAAATTCTATTTTTTTCCCAATCTGTTTCCGAAAATTCCCCTCTACTTTTTCTCCAGAAACACAGGACACAAACTTCACTGAAACGTTAGATTATTTATGCTACGAAGATCCAAAGAATAATGCAGAGCTCTCCAATCTCAGGAACGTGCGGATATGGAACTGGAGGGTCACTCTAAACTGCACAGTCAAACCCAAGAGGTAGGATGCACAACAACGATTAAAGTAATAGCTGCACTCCACAAACTAAAATCCTACATCTGGTTGCCCCAGCTACATGTACAGACATTGCAAAGTCAGACTATCTGTGGTTACAAACAAGTAATCAAAGATTGTATCTTCGGTGACAGCCTGCCCCAATCTTTCAACTTGGTGGTGGTGGCCAGGTAAGCTAGAGGCATGTGCCTTGCTACACAGCCTGAAAGGGGGAAAAAAAAAAAAAAAAAAAAAAAAAAAGCAGGGAACAAGGACTGCCTATGATGCCTAGGGTGACAACAGTCACCATGTTTACTGGAAAGCAAGCGAGTTTCCCTCTGTGAAACTCTCTTCAGATTTTCACACTCCATATTACCCTTAAGCAGCAAGTAACCCTGAGGAAGAGAAATCAAGAACATCCAGTTAAAGAAACAGACAGAAAAACACGTAACAGCCTGCTTCAGTTTTGAGAATTAATGCTGGGCAAGAGAATATCGAATCCGTACAGACACCAGGTTTCAGATCAGTTTCTCTCTGCACATCTTAAGTGCTTGTACATTTACTCCTAGGTTAAATATCTATTCTGTTTGAGTAGAACTGAGCTACTTCTCAAGAATAATTTAAACTAAGATCTTAAAACGAGAGCCAAAAAGTACTAAATAGCAGTAACATAGCATATTACTTTCACCAACAGGTGGATTAGCCATCCGCTTGGAGTTCTTTTAGTAATAAAAATTATTTTTTGCTACTGAGTGCAAAGAACCCCCAAAGACAAAGGAATAGTTTGTATTTATTAAAGGTTATGATTAAAATAATAATAATGAGACTCTGCAACTTTAAGTAAATGTCTTAATTTAGATTTTATCTTGCAAGTTAGTAACTAAACTGCACACATTTCACAATGTTTATGCTAAGCGCTGCTCAGGAACGCAAAAACAAAAAAAAAAACAATTTCCCATGATTTTCCATATGAACAAGAACATTTCTTATTGTTACCCTACTTTGAGTGTTTTGAACATTTAAGGTCTTCCTCTAAGATCTCACTCCATCCCACCATCCCCCCAAAATCAATTAAGAGATCAGAAAAATCCTGCAGCACAAAAAGTTGTCAGATGTGCACTGAGAAGCTTCATATAAATGAAAAGTGTACTGCTTAAAGATTGTTTAAGTCATAATTTACTTTGTTAACTTTCATCATAATTGAACTAACCAGCAAAAACTTAAACTACAAGAAATCTTCACAGATTTCCTACAGGCAATGTGTTCAAGTCAGAGAGCAAAATCTTCCACACTGAGACTCTGAAGCCTTTGACAGATGGTGTAGATGACTGCTCAGACATTTTGCTCAACTGTAATTCTTCTACTTGTATTAAAAGATACGTATGGGCAGTGAGGTCTGCCTGTTTAACGTTTCCTGAATGCTGTGTTTCATACCACCGTGAATCCTCTCAAAGCAGAAAGATTACTTCTTACCTGCTTAACCGAACATGTTTAGCTTGGAAAACCATCCCCAGTACCAGGCAGAACAGAAAGGGAGTTTGTAGCATAAATGCACACTAGAAGAAAAGTAGACTCGAAGCCAAGCTTGATAAGATGACTGAAGGGAGACAGATTTCTAAGGAATCTAGGAGACTATACGGAAGCTATGTAACCTAGCAGTCAAAATTGCTAGACTGGAAAAAAGTGTAAGGGTAAGTTTGTTTTCAGATATTTTACCATCCCATCCAACAATCTGAGTTTAGGTTTTTTTCATTTTTATTTAAAAGCTATCTTCTATGTTTGTGTTCTCTTAGAGCTTTGATTATACCATTTGACGTACACTGGCATCCCTAAGCACTCACAAATAAAACAGAATATGGCCATCTCAAGGTTCAATGTCACAAATGCTTTTTTACAGAATCTGAGCTGTAGAATCTTGAATAACTTCTTTCACTACACCATACTTAACTCCCTAATCCAGACTACATTAACGTATCTAAAATGCATGATTAAGATATACTAGATGAAATATATTGTTTAGATAGAAACACAAAAGTCTATATAGACTCACCTGCTCAGTAAGTAATATTGAGGTATTGCTGTATTTTTTACTGGTTTCAGATCCAAGAGTAACAAATCTTAAGAGAAAAAGAGTAAGTGAAATGCACCAAATCACTAGCTCCCAATTGTAGTGACAATCAAGGAAGATCTCATGCATGTGAAGTAGCTGAAAGTAAAAGAAAAATCAGAGAATTCAGAGTAATATTTACATTACAACATGAACAGTTATGCACGCAACTCTAAAAAAAAATCACCAGTAGTAAGTATTGTGGTTATTTTTAGGCATAAAAGATTTTTGAGGTAAAATTAAAAATGAACATTCTGTTAAAGATAGGCTTTTCCTAGAAAGGTTATCAGGTTTGAGAAAGGTATATTCTGAAGGGCACATGTCTTTTTTTCATATCTCTAAAGCAATAAGAAGAAAATACATAAAGACAATTTTAAACTCAAGTTCAAAGAGGTGAATACACTGCATAGAATGAAAAACAAAATACATCATCTTCAACTGTACTGATTTATATGGAAAACCGAATCCAAGTAGAATCATACAATAAATTTTTATTAAAATATAGTTAGCTACCAGGAAAAAAAATTAGTGTTAACTAGAGAAGAGGGGAAAAAAATACAAAAGTCATTCAGAAGCTTCCCTGTACACTGAAACAGAGAAGCTCACGTAAAACAGTCTTCCTAAGTACTGAAATTCTATGCAAGCAAAGGTTTCCTTACTACATGATATTCCACTGGAGGGCAGGCTAACACAGCCAACCACCTTGTTTCCTCCTTTTCACCAAGAAATCATCCACCAAAGTCAATCTCAAATTATATTTTTGTGAGGGGTAGCAAAAGCAGGTTTTGATGCAAAACATCACAGAAATCACTATTATCCATAATTCAAGATGTACATTGAAATGAAATACAAATTAGAAAAATAATTATATCAAGCTAATATTTATGCTGTCACTAAGTTTCTTTAGGTAAAACAATATAAATGGAACTTAATCTTCTGGAAAGCTTTAACAGTTGCTACTCATTTTCACTGTGACCTTTTAAGCTAATAGGAATGATCATGCAAAAGGTAGTCCACTACTTCAAAGGACACCTAAGTCACGGCTATTTCTATACAACTAAGATTTCCTTACCTGTGCACAACAGATAAATACAACAGAGATGGTCAGCAGGAAGGCAGACGAAACTATTACATCTACTGAGCGTTGAGGACCTCGACGCTGAAATAAAGGAGATGCCCATATGTGAGTGAGTGAAAAATTACCTAGTCAGTGCTGATCTTTGGTAGATCCACCTGGATTCCCACTTTGAACAAAGTTTCATCATGGCTTGTAGTTTTGTAATCTAAGTTGCAAACTTCATATTAGAACCAAATAATGTAACTACATTTGAATACTCTCACAAAGGAATACAAGATTAATTCAACTATATGCAATCTCAAGAAAACTACAAGAAAAGAAAATATTCATCGCTTTTTCACTCAGTTCCTTTGCCTTTCGAAGTAGTTTACATTTAGGCAATATTCTCTGACATAAATTCGATATGGCATTGGACCTTACCAAGCATCAAACCAGTGCTGACTAAAGATTTCGGACACAAAATTGCAATGGGATAGCAACATATGATTTTACATGGCAGTTATTTTTTATTGCTTGCATCTTTATGATGCAAAAAAAACCCTAAGTTGTAAAGCACAACTGCATTATGGTAGGTGTAATCAGAATTTAATTCTCTCATACGTGAGAATTTTCACAGCACAAGATGGAAACAGTAGAACAAGCTGACTCTCTTGAAAACAAGCTCACTGTTTTCAATCATCTTTTTCTCAATTACTGGCACAATGAAATGTTTCTAAATACATTTTTTTTCTGAAGTGTTTTTCTTAAAAGAATTAAACATCCTCTTCTGGATCAAAACAGGAGTAAGCTACAATATATATTTCTTTTCCCAAATTTGTTCTCTGGACATGTTACTGTCTAACTGCATGAATGTGAGAACAGGAGGGGGGTGTGTGTGTGTGTGTATATATTTACATATATGTATATGTATGTGTGTGTGTGTGTATGCAAGGTAAGCAAAATATGCTTAAAGCAAGAGATAGTTAAGCTTAGTTGCCAAAAAAATTTAAGTGTAAATTTGTACTATGGTAGGCATGCACTGCTTACACTGAGCTAGTATTCTGCCTGTGTGAGGCAAAATACTTGTGTATATACATACAGAGACACAAACACACATATACATATATGCACACATGTGCACATCTATCTATGACGGTAATACAGGACTGATTGTTCTCAGCTACCAAAACCTGAAGAACACCAGCCCTATGAATAAAAGTAAAATTTGAATACTCATGTACACAACCCATCCTAAAAAACACCAATTACTGAATTTGTTGTTGTCTTTGAAAGGTAATCTTTCAGATTGAGGTGAAAATTACAATTCTCAACAGGCTATTTTTCAGTATAATCAGTTCCCTAAACACCTGCTTCTGACTACTGTTTGACAGAGTCTGATACAACTGGTTTTTCATTCACCACAATTATACAAACATTTGTGGTGGCATAAGAAGAGATGAAATTCATGTGTGCAGTTGTGGGGAAAGAGGCAAGACATTCAGCAGCAATGCTATTATTATATGTAGTTTTAAGCATCAGAACTACATTCTCATGCAGTTTTTGCCTAAGTGATGTCACCATTCTGTCCTCCCACCCAACTTGTTACAAATTACACAGAAAAAGACGCAAGCCTCAAGTGTGATGGTTAAAGGACACCCCTTTTTACAACCTCCTCAACAGAAACTTCCATAATATGAGGGGTGCGGTACCCTCAAAGCTTGTAAATGCATTGCCTAAATTCCCCTGAAAATAATGTAGTCTTTCAAATTTAATTTCAAATTTTTATTAAAAACTTCATCTGCTTGTGGTTGCCTTCCACACTTCCCAGTCTCCACACCGTAACTCCTTTATTTTTTTAATCATCCTTTATCTAATTTTAAAATTACTGGCACAGATTTCATCTAATCTGTCTCAGCTGCTGTTGGAAAGAGGCACAGACGTAAATAAGAGGATGGCCACCACTAACAGCAAGTGGTTGTCAACTGCTGTTCACAAAAACTTAGAGCTTTAGAAAGCAAATAGGGAAAAACCTAGTTTCATCCGAGTTTAAAGAAACTCATTTTACTCCTTCAGGATTAACATCTTTAAAAAAATACCTAGAGAGAACATGCAGTTATTACCCTAACTTGGAAATTAAGTCTGTCAGTAATGGTAGAAATCAAAGCAGGGATGCTAGAAAGTAGAGAAGCCTAAACAGTGAGAAATGATGAAATTCATGTTGGTATGTCAATCTCAGAATTTCATGCTTAACTTGTGTGATAACCTATTGTATTGTACCTCTGTAATCTGCAAAAACATACCACCTTTATCATACTGTATATTTATAAAAGAGGTACCTGCCCTATGATCCCAAATAACTATTTCTTCTTAAAATATTCACTGATGGCATAGCACTTGATAAAGAACAGAACTACAGGGGACCACTCCACAAACAACTGAAATGGAGATATTTTTAGTGTACCAATGCAAATCAAGTTCTATAAAGTGAGTCATTTTCCTGGTTTTGTCATAGCTCTCAACAGGACTGGTTACCCAGTTAGACCCTCTGCATGAAGATGGTTATGCCTCTGTGCCTTTATTTAGTGAAGCTGTTTCAAAGACTGCTTGAATAACTTGATCAATGCGGGTAGGTAATAAAAGCTCATTTAAAATCTAATAGAAAGAAATGGCCCATGCACTGGGATGAAAGGTTTGGGGAAAAAACAGGAGTATTATTCAATTGAGGTGAAAGATGAGATGGCTGCAGAGTTTCAGTCAGTTATCCGGTTAACTCCATGAGCAGTAGGTTCAGATCCCATTGAAAGGCAGGATCCTGCAGTAGAATAGTTTCATCAAAACATCTAAAATTGCGGAGAATGTACAATTTCCCAATGGCAGAAAAGGCAGCATCACCAAATGTTTTTGTGATACACCATTATAAGAAGAGCACAGCTTAAAAACCAACTGGTACAGAAAAATCACTTGCTTTCTTCTAGGTAAAAAGTGTGTGTGTGTGGGGGGGGGGGGCAGGTTGTTCTCTTTTAAGGTTACAGTGAAGAATAAGTCAAAGTCTTAATGATAAATACCATGATGCAGGCACTAAGTTGAATCATCTAATGCAACAGAGAAAAAAAGGGGGAAAAACCTTGCAAACAACAACAAAACAGAGATAATACGAGCTTTTCACAAAAGATTGTCAGAATGCTCTGGCTTGAAGAATATTTAAGAGATGCACTAATCTATTCACTCATAGGATATGAGCTGAGCATACAGTGAAGGGGTTGCAGTAGTGCATTAACATCTAAGAATGTCTTATGGATCCTAATTGGGCATAACTTGTAGCTTCCTGTGGCTTCTGTGCATGCACAGTACAAATACTCATTCAAACTATTTTACTTCATTAACTCCTTTGTAAAGGATACTAACTAGTCAAGCTCTTAAGATACCATGTTTTATATTATAAGTGGGCATTTACCCAACATATTCACCTGACAGACTTCTCTGGTAGCATTAATATCAGACTAATACACTCTGAACACACTCATCCCTTATCCCAAGGGAAAAACTAGACGTTTGCTTTCTCACAATCTAGCGGCCTGCAGATGCTGTTGGCCAAGAGTCACCAAAATCAAGTGTATAAGGTACATGTGCACCAATGATGAGTGTATATGGAGAAAAATTAAGAATAGAATACAAACTTTTTAACAACAGACTATTTTATGGGATATTTTATATGACAGGGTAGGAAAAAGTATATACCTTTAAATAGGACCTGAGAGAAAGCCACATTTTTATATTTTGTACTTTCTTCAAACGGAAGTGAGGAACCTCTGACTTTCTTGCCCTTCTAGCAGATGTCAGATGACCAAAAAGTTTGGCAAAAAGAAGTCTCTGCAAAGAAAAAAATGGAAGTGACTATAACTGTTATTTGATTTCTAGGACTACTAAAAAGAATGTGGAGAAAAAGCTTCCTTTAATACACCAAAGTAATGTACAGTGTATTAATGTAAACTAAAATATGTTAACACAGTACAGAAATAGAAGTGGTATGTTACTAGAAAAAGGAGATGTACTAAGAAGTTTTTTAAAGCTCTATTCTATTGAAGAGTAAAAATGTAGCCAAAGTTCCTTTCCTCAAATTTCAGACTTTGCAGATCTGCTGAGCTCTTACAACTCAGGAGCAAACCAAACCTACCAATCATTTGCATAAGTGCCTTTACCACAGAAGTTCCTTCCAGAGACTATTCTTAGAAGCAAACTAACTCTATTCTACTGTCTTAAGTCACCTATTTTGGCCATAAATTGAGAAAAGAAAGCAATTTCTCCTTTGAACACCAGTAAATGTCTATACTTTGCAGCTATTCAGGGAAATTGATATGCTTCTGAAAGTTTAATTGCAAATAATAAGCAATAAATTAACATGTATATTACTTCAGTTCGCAGTTCTCTCAGGCTCCATTCCTTGCTAGCAAGGCAGAAAAGGCTTTTGACTAAGGTCTAGACTGAACTATTCTGAAGTAAAACTGAAGTGTTTTGAATGAAACACATTGGCTTAACAAACTGGGAATTTATAGAGGTCTTTTACTGAAACTTTCTCCCTCCAGAGAACTGAGACAACCTTGGACATGACTAGGAGCTGGTCAACAAGCTGAGCCAGAAATCTGAAATAACACATACACGTTTTCCCTCGGAAATGCTCTCTAGAAAAAAAGGTTTAGCTACTAAGACTGTAGAAAACTTCAGTCTGTTGCAACTGAATAATCCCCTTAACTTTAAGCCCACTGAAGTATTTGTCATAATTGATCTATAAACCTTAATACAATAAAAAAAAGTTTAAAATATTGACAAATCAGCAAAACTCAAACAAAATAATTTGTTCTATTCTGACTGAGATCTCTTGACTTGTCATACATACCTGTTTGTATGTTCTCTCTGCCACACACAGTAGGAAAAAGAAAATCCACACTAGAGACACACGGACTACAAAACTTATAACCACCATTGAGAGAACCAGTATGTCTCCATTTGATCCAAACGCAATAATGCCAAGTTCAGTGGCAGAATGTGCAGCTAGTTGTTCCAAATCTTTAGCTTGGGAAAGTCTAAAGATAAATGGCATTAAACCCAAGATTAAAGATACGACATTTCCAAAGATCTGGTAACCAATTCCTGGTATGTAGTTGTTCACCTAGAAACAAAGAAGTTGTATTTTTCATTTTGCAATAAATCTGGTCTTTACTCATGTTACTGCTTTACTTCACTTTATAATCTTATACCTTATATGAAATTTTCAACCAATCATGTTCACAGTTTGCTTGTAAGCAAAAGGAAGTCCTCATATAAGGATTAAACTAAAGATAGTAACACAGAACAAAGTAGGAGTACTTAATGCACAGCAAACAAACATCATAAATCATAAAAATCCAGTAACACTACAGTAATAATATTCCAGTGTAGACTCTTGTATTAAAAATGCATCCAACACTGAATTAAAAAAGAGCACCAGTCATTCTGACTGCGATTATACCCTAAATCTTACTCCTATTTGTGTTTTGCTTTGAGGTTGTACGTTTTTTAAAGGAATCATGTCTGCTAAAGCATTTATAGAACAGGCAAGACTGGAAGTCCATTGTGCTGGCTGTGTCTTTATTAGAGTTTACTTCTATTGCCATGGTATCCAGAAGACCACACCATCCTCGAGTCAGATAGAAAGCAGTGTCATGTTCACAAACTTAGTTCAGATCTCTCTAACAGGCTGCAGAAAGGAAGCATCAATTTGTAAGAAATACTGATAGTTCTCTTAAGCTATGCTATGCTATGCTAGGTCTGCTCTGTCCACATTGAAATATAATATAAATTAAATGCTTTTCTATCCCCTTCCTCAAGGAGAGTAATTGGAAAAATTACTAGCATAGGGAGGAAGGGAGTCAGGTATCTCACTGTTTCTCTTAGATGTTTGTTTCCTAGAGTGAAGATACTTCTTACCCAAGGTTAACTTTAGCATCTAAATACTTACATCTGTATGTCTGATATATTTCTAACCCAATATGCTAGTTGTTCATAGGAGTTTAGAGCACAAATAAAATTAAAGGAATACACTACTTTGTTCTTTTATTTAAAGGTCAACTATGTTGGTAAGTACCTCACAAGACGAACATATCTTATTGTCCTACTACTGCAAATCTGGTAGCTCTTGTAACTTATTACGAATAACAAATCAGAGTGATATAAGTTGTGGAACAATAATGCTAACACTTAAAAAAAAAAAAAAAAAGTTATTTTTGGCAGTGTTTAGACACCTAAATATAATATTTGCATAGTGAAAAAAATACTCACTCTATTCATTATCATGCCACTGATTTCAAGCACAGACATATCTGCTTTCTTGCAGTCATTACCCTCCCATACAATTGCGCTTATTTTTTCTAGTCCTGGATTCAGACTATGGATCCAAGGCAAGTGACTCTAGAAAAGACAAGAAATACACATTTTTGCAATACAACATTCCTCAAAAATCAACCATTCTTTTCAAAGAAACTACTGTACAGAAACAGAATACAGAGATTTCTCTTTTCTCATTATTCTTCATTACTTTCTCCAGTTATTGTGGTTGAGGTTAATTGCCTACTTTTTTGCTCAAATATATCAAAGAAGAGGGAGGTATGAAAACAAAGACCTACTTACAAGCTATCTTTAATTTTACCACATACTTAATAGAATACTTTATGCTCTGATTAATTTTTTTCAAAAAAAAAAAAATACTCCTTTTAGGTTGAGCCTACAGTCAACATTTTTTTTTTTAATAAATTCCCTTTATTCTGGATAAAGGTGTCCTACGCTAACCCTACCTGGCAAAACTCAAGCAGAGTGGTGTTAGGAGTCTGATCAGTGTATGTATTAGTTACAGAAAGGTCATCTTAATCACAGATTTCCAGTATCTCCCTCTAGAGGGAGTAGCAACACCAGGAGCTGAAACTCAAATTCACAATCTAGAACAAAACAAAAAAATGCAACTGCAAACAAACAAATTCAACTCCCTATTCTAAGAACTCCCATTTGAATTTATATAAGGAATGTAAGCAAAAAGAACTGGGAATAAACCAAAAAAGCAAAGAGTGCATGAAATCCAAATTGCTATCTGTTTTTAATCAACAAATACATCATTTTAAGCTCAGACTGTGAGCAAAAAATGTCTTCTGAGAATTTTTCTTACCTAGCATTAGCACTATCTCTTGCAATATATTCCTTAATACTGATATACGTACTACCAACATTTATTACATGTTTGGCCAGAAGAATGCTTAATATTCTCCTGATCTCTTTATTTAAACTGTCCAAATAAATAAGCAGCACACAGGAGGAAAAAAAATAGAATATCTGCTATACAGAACATGTAAATCAATCAGTATCTGTCCGGAATTTGATTTTGAATTAGTTTCTTAGTTTGAATTAGAAGTTTTGTTTAGAATTAAGATTCAAATACTCAAATACTTCATAGACTATTTAAGTATGTTGTCTACGCTCTTCATTTGACAGATTAAAGACTGAGTAGCAGAAATCAAGTTTTCCTTGTTTTAATTTTATCAAATCACTTTGGCTTTATTACTTTCATTTAATACAGAGTTCTTTTTCATAGGCCTCCTAAATATATGATAAAGCTGATGAGACTAAAGATATGTGTATTGTAAAAATCAAAATTAGTGGATATCAACCTGATGAAATGGGTCATCTCTATATTCTTTCTTCACACATGGATTCACTTGAGGGCTTTCTACATCCGTCTCACTGGTACAGGAAGAGTGGCACTCAGCACAGTGTAAGAGGTCCTCCCACAGCACATCTTCAGTTTCCGACTCCGGCCTTGCACTTTCAGAATCTTGTCTGGAACTTGAACACCGAGAACTGCAACTAGTACCTGATTTAGGTGTATCCTGAAATTAAAATATGCATTGGCATTAATACAGCTTTTGTATTCTACATTCTTTAAGAGGTCATTCTACATATAGTGAATTCATGTTTGTTTATTTTTTCTGTTCCAATTCATTATCTTTCTGATCAGAAAGTATTACGTGCTTATTAAAGCAGTGCCTAAGAACAAGGGAGCATGTTGACAGACACCATACAAGCATGTGATAGACTGTGGTCCCTGATCTGTTGAGGAGGGGTCATATAATGAAGAATCAAATGACGTAACTATTAAAAGGAAATAAGTATTTTTCAGATTTCTAAAACTCATTAGTCCAGAATTCAACAGAATTATCTAGCCACAGAATCCAATTATGTCTCAAATGTCTGATTTTATAAGGTATAAACTGAAATTATTTTTAAAATACATTGCAGCTTCATTATCCCATTGAAAATATGGAAGACATAAATGAGGCTTAAAGTCAAATACACCAGATCAATGCTTTTCTCATTCTCAGTCACATTTCTCTATTACAATTTTAATCATACAGTATTTTAATTTAATTTTGTATTCTGATTTTCTGTCTTTAGTGGTTTCAGCTGAACTACTTAGGTACTAATCAAAATGTCTTTCTTTGTTTAGCGTATGTTTTAAATAAATTCACAAAAAAAAATTTTAATTCACAAAAGGAGAACAACTTGGGATGAAAGCAACACTAAGGGATGTAGGGGACAGATGCTGTTATCTCTTCAGCTCCAACTACAGAAATTGAAAATAGATGGAACCAAGTCCCAAATACACTGACACTGCACAAAGGCTTCACCAATTGTGCCCACTTCAACCGTAAAGCTGGTTAGATTCAGTACTATATTAATTGCCAAACTCACTATTCGCCACACAGTGAAGGTCCTGAAGAAAGGAGGGGCAGACTTCTAATCACCCAAGGACTGAGACCCTGAAATAACCTTCCAAGCAAGCAGTGTGGACACATGTCTAACGAGTTTTAAAAGAAAGCTCAGTATGTTACAGAATGACGCTTATAAATTAACAGCCTGTTGTAACAGGGGAATTAACTCTCAAAGTTCCCTATAAATTACTTTCTCCCTATTATTTCTACCAACACACCTTCACAAAGTCAAAGACTGAGTGAGCTAGTTTGAAAACAAGAATACATCAGGGGTGGCGAGAAAAACAAACAAGACTATATGTATCCGATACTTGGTATATATGTAATCTACACATTCATACCTAACACTTTAATTATTTATTTTAATGAAATGTACTTGAGAAGCAAGTATGTTTTATGTTCAGACGTTACCCATATCTTAGATAATGCTATAAAAAAATAACAAGTTTGAAGCATTCAAGTCCCCCTGTGCTTATATATAAAATAACCTAATGTTCTCTTCCAAACAAGAATGCAGAGTCTTGAACTTGTTAGCAAAATCAAGTGGTTTCCTACAAGACTGTTAAATGGTCTTAAAAGCAGTACCCTCCCACTCGTCACCATCTTCTGGCAATTCTCATTAACTCTTAAAACAAATTTTATTTCTTATGTCTTCTGTCAAGAATATACCCACTTTTCTACACTAGAAAAAAATAAAAATCAAACAAAATTTAAGCAGGATTAGTAGTTCAATATGAGTTGTAATGTATTTCTATTTAAAGAAGAGTTCTTTGTTCTTACTAAAAATCATCCTTAATTTATCTTCTGTGAGCAATATTGCAAAAAAAAAATTGCTCTGAACTCTAGCCCTTTCTGTCACAAAGTGAGAGATAACACTAATGCAGAAAGACAGTATCTGAACTATCTTCTGTGGTTAAAAAAAATAATAATAATTAAAACAGTCATTACAGGGTACCATTGAGTCCTGAGTGAAGAACCACCATGAAAATGTCTGCAAAAACAAGAATTAAGTTGACAAATAAACATTAAGAAAAAGGAAAACATAGGACAGAGTTGGAAGCACATCCACTGATTTCATTAAAAATATATATATATTTTTAACTCAAAGCTTTCATGGATTTGAAAACTATTATTTCATTTGCTTTGTATGTATACATTTGTATATGTGGGGGAGTGAACTGGTAACCACAAATGAAGGCTTCCTCTTTATGGCATCAAACAGACAAGGAAATGAATAACATGTGCAAAGTATCACTGCCAAAGCTGCACACAGAGCCAATGTAGTCTCTTTGGTTTTTCAGGCTTTCTACACATTCTTCCCTAGCCAACACTTTAGAGTTTTCAAACTCTAAAATTTAAGCTGAAAAAAAAAAAAGTGATCGTAGTTGTTGCTTTCTGTTTCTTCTTGTCAAATCCTAGCAGCTGCACAAGCATACAGTCAAAAGACATCTGCTGTGAGATGGAACTGAAGGATTTCTCACTGTCTACCTGTAGACAGAACATTTAAAACAGCTGTCTAGATCTTTCTAACTGAAGCCTGTGTGAAGCATATGAAAGAATAAAACAGAAAATAATTATGTGTTTGTGCACAGCATAAATCCAATGATTTGTAGTTATTATCACAGAAAGCAGTATGATTTGGACCTTCTAGGAAGGGGGGGTGCTGTAATTACTCTTTATGATCTTTTCCCACAGTCCTGGAAGAAAAATTGGCAGACATAGCCTGTTAAAACAAAAAACTTTCCTACATCTTCCTATATCTGTTAGCTTGCACAACATCAGCAAAAAAGACATACACTTCTTAAAATTGGAAAAAAATACATTTTTCTTTCAGTCTGAAGATCCCTATTGTTAGCTTTGATGTCATCTAGTCCCTTAAAATTTCAGTATTTTTATGGGTTTTTTTTTGCAATACAATACAAACAATGACTGAGATTACATAGCAGTATTTTAAATGACTTTTAACAAACATGAAGGAATCAAAATTTAGAAGTACAGTCAATCTGTTCCATTTACATTTCTCTTCAAGAAAGCTACAAACTTAGTGGACACCAAAAATAAGCACTAGCATCAAGAAAATTTGAAATCACAAAAATATATTGACAATTATCAGATTGTCAAAGAGAGAGAGAAGTCTCTTTCCTAAAATGAAATCACTGTTTCCATATAAAAGCAAGTTTCCGGAGGAGAACTGTTTCCAAAAGACAGCAACAGTTAGCCATGTTCTGAGGAAAGATCTAGAAAAGATTTTGGAACTCTTACAAAAAATGTAAAGAATGAAGCTCAAAGCAGCTAAATAAACCTCAAAATATTGTCATCTGAAAAAAATTCCCTTTCCCTCATGGGCATGATTTCCAATTAACAGACTCTTAAATTCTGGAAAAGACACAAAGGTGGAGGGAAAATAAATAAATAAATAAATAAATAAATAAAGATAGGTAGATAGACAGATAGATGCAAAAAGAGATCAACAGGTTTTAACAATTTACAGAAAAGAGACAATGGAAAAGAACATACCTCCAAAGTATAGTGTTTCTTAAAATGGTGAGATTTCCTATTTCGAATTGTGCAATCACTAGAAGTGCGTTCTACATGGCGCCGTAAAGAATATCCAGTTTCAGGCCCTTCCTCACTAGAAACTTCATCTGATAAATTTGTTACCGTCTTGTGAGTATCCTAGTTCAAACAATACAGTATTAGTAAGACATGCTCTGATACTAAGTCTTGTTCTGAACCACTGAAATCAAATTTCTCTGTAATATTATTATCAACACTCATTTGAACAAAAAATTAATGCATTTTCAATTGTAAAAATCAAGTGCTACAGTAAGTTTTATAAAATAGAAATTGAAATATCAAAAACAAGCATTTCTCAGAGAATGAAGGTTAGCTCATATTACACTAAGAACATTTCTGGCTTTCTTACTTTAAATGTGATTTTCTTTAAACAAAAGCTATCCAGGAAAGAGTTAAAAGCTACATATCAAGAAGATTTTAAATACAAAATTACGATAGCAGACATCGTAACATTCAACTATCAGCACATACAGTACAAAGTTGATGTATGTACCTCTTCTTCCAGCTATAAAGTGCTACAGATAGTTTATAAAATGCTCAGACTGCAAATTATCCCACTTTCCATTTCCTCTCTTTAAGTTAAAACAAAAGTAGCCCTTACAGTAAGGAGAAGACAACAGGGCAGCAAGAATCTTACAGCTGTCAAAATCTTTTCATATATTCTAACTTTTTAAATAAAAACATGTGATCACAAAATAGGACACCAGGAAGTTTCCTTTGGAGTTTTCCTGTCATCAGTGAAATGCTACAAGGAGAGAAGCGAGGCTATTATCCATGAACGCAGAGCCTTTTTTCTCCCCCTACAAATCAGGCATCGCTCTCTATTTCATAATGCACACTATCTGCTGAGATGGTTCAAGGTCGGGTTGTTTCCGTTTCTTCAACGGTCGAGTTGCATAGGGAAAGAGCAACACACAGAACAGTCTGTGGCGTCTTATTTACTACCTTTTGCCGTACTGACAAAATACGTTGTCCTTTGAGGAAGGGATGAGAAGAATGAGAGAAGAGAGGAGCCTATTCTAGCCTCTGCCAACTTCTCTTTGAGATACATGTGTACACCCCAAGCAAATTAAACAGAGACAACTCTCATTGTTCCATCAAACTTAAAAGTCTTAAAAAGCTTTTTAAAAAATCATTAGTCTATTGAATTTCACCAAGAATGCAAAATGCTTGAAACGGACAAAGACAACTGCATCTCAGTTACAAGTTATAATCAGTGCTGAGGGAACATCTCTTACATGGCAACAGAAACGAGCTGAACCTTCATCATCACCATTCTGACTTAAATTCTACAGATCTTTAGGGGCATGGTAAATAGCTCAGCTATGGAATCCCACATGGAATGCCTTTCTTGAATAAAACTAAACTTGTAGATTTGGAGGAGAATAACATTTTCCTTTGGTATTATCTTGAAAAATTAATCATTGATTGTAGTAAATACTAGTAAGCCAGAGTCAATAATAGTAAGCAAGAGCTGTAATGGCAGTCAGTACATATTCAACTGTCAATAATAAGGAAACAAAAGTTATTTCAGAAAAAAATTTGTAGAACAGTACAATGAAAATAAGATAGCCAGGAGATAATCAGACCCAATCAATCAAAATGTTCTGCTTTCTTTCATCACCACTTCCTCCACCTCTTCCATCTTTCCCACTATAGGGAGCCATCCCTATTTCATTGATAGGGAAATTCTGCTTTCCGCATCTTTTGCGGAGATCGAAAGCAAAGAAGGGAATACAAAGATGATTCACAGGTAAATGTTCAGAAAGGCTCCCCAAATGTGTGAGTTGCCAGTAATGTGATATTCATCCCATTTTTAGCATAGATACAGATCTGTGCCAAGACTATCAAAGAGGACAGAAAAGGTACATGTGTTCAGCAGGTCTAAAAGAAACTGTAGGTAAGTGAGAGGAACACAGATTTGTGCACTGTACTACAGAAAGTCAAATGGCATTTAGATGTTAGTTAGGACCCTCCTACAGGAAAGAGCAGATACGCATCTGCCCAGTCTTGAGGTTCTAGTCTGCATTTTTTATGCTTCACTCTTGATCAGAAACAAAGTATTAATGAAATAATATCCAGAAAAATGAATAGCATGGAGTTTCAAACAATGTTTCTGAAAAAAAAGCTATCCCTTCTTCCCCTTTGCATGCTGAAACACTGAAATACCACATGCAATGTTGGTGGCATGCTTGTAAAGAAGAGAATTGTGAAGGGACAAGGGAGAGCAGAGGCTAGGAATACAAGGGTAAAACAATACAACTTAAGAAAAGTCCCTTTTGTCCTAGAACCACACGCACACACAATTTAACAAACTAACAAACTTGCTTTGAAAGCAATGATGCACACTTACTTTGTGATGACTGTTATTGTTCAAAGTATTTTTTACTGTTGCAGTGCTCCACCCTGACTCTTCTGGTTTAATCACTTCACAGTGATGCCCATGGGCCTGTATACATTCTTCACTGCTTTTACCTGTCTTTTTCCCATCAAGGGAGACATAGCCATTATCAGTCTCTGTTGATTTATCTATTGAGTTCTTTGCTTTCTTAGATCTATATTTGAGACAAATAGAGGCATAGAATTAATGAATCTTTCAGGCTTTTTTTTCCAGTCTAAAAATCCGTTTACTCTCTTCTACCCATTTTAGTTTTATGATTAACATGAACTCAAGTTAATGAAGTTAACACTTGATGGAATACTTGTAACTTTTTCATCTTCCAAATAACATCCTAAAATTGTTTCAAAACAAAAGAGTCCGTGTTTGAAAGAAAATTATATAATTAGCTACTGAAAGAGAAAAGCAAACCTTTTGCTTTGTGTCACAATTAAAATTTCATAGCAACCATTTGGCAGTATAAGAACCATAGGCCCCAAATGTAAATCAGAAGCTTTCTATTCTATCTTAACAAAAACAAAACAAAAAAGTGAAAGGTGTGCTAAAGTTTCTTTAAATGTTATTAAGTCAAAGTAAAATGTCATTTCTCATTTCTTGAAGTTGGAAATTAGTTTTCATTTTTACTACTCTGGACACAGAAATTTGTGTTTTAATTCATTCTGCTTACTGACAAGTCAGTTAAAGATGAATGATTTACGCTTTCCCATATTATTCAGTAATACTACTGACAACCTATTCAGATATATCTTTCAAATACAGTAACTAAGTCTATTTTCAAATCACAAATAAGTTTATATATTATGCTTAAATAAATTATTAAGAGGAGACTACTAATACCCATGAATTCTTCATAACTCTAATATCTTCACCATCTTCATAGGCTTCCATAATATTCTCTAAAAGTCAAGGTCTTTGTCTAGTCAACAGATGTAGTAACAAGAATATGCAATGCCAGAAAATAGCTCTCCCAAAGCAAAATTTGGATAATTGCCCTCCCAAAGCAAAGTTTGGATAATCACTCTCCTGAACTAGGTAACACAGTCACACACAGTCATGGACAGATTGACCATGAGCCAGCAATGTGCCCTTGAGGCCAGGAGGGCCAACGGTCTCCTGGGGTGCATTAGGAAGAGTGTTGCCGGCAGGTCGAGGGAGGTGATCCTGCCCCTCTACTCAGCCCTGCAGAGGCCTCATCTCGAGTCCTGTGTCCAGTTCTGGGCTCCCCAGTCCAAGAGAGACATGGAGCTACTGGAGAGAGTCCAGCATAGGGCTACAAAGATGATCAGAGGGCTGGAGCACCTGCCCTATGAGGAACGACTGTGAGAGTCGGGCCTTCTCAGCCTGGGCAAGAGAAGACTGAGGGGTGGACCTTATCAATGTGTACAAGTACCTGAAGGGAGGGTGTCAAGGGGAGAGGGCCAAACTCTTTTCAGTTGTCCCATGTGACTGGACAAGAGGCAATGGGCAGAAATTGAAACACAGGAAGTTCTGCCTGAATGTGAGGGGGAATTTCTTCACTGTGGGAGTGACAGAGCACTGGAACAGGTTGCCCAGAGAGGTTGTGGAGGCTCCTTCTCTGGAGATATTCAAGGCCCGCCTGGATGCAACCCTGTCTACCATGCTCTAGGTGACCCTGCTGTGCAGGGAGGTTGGACTAGATGATCTCCAGAAGTCCCTTCCAACCTTACTGATTCTATAGGAATGAAAGAGAAGTAGAAGCTTGTCACATTATGGATAGAGCACAGCATACTTTACCTCTCAGTTTCATTTAAGCTTCTGTATCACAAAGTGACATCTTTACCCAAAAAGCAATAAAAATTTGTATTCTGTTTTGCTTTCTTAAACCACTTCAAATTGATGTTAGCAGCCATTTATTGGACTCTTAGACTTCTTGTGGGAGAAAAAGAAAAAAAAAATCTTACAAAATCTCAAGTTTCCAGAATACATGTGTATTTTTAAATAAAATTAAAACACTCCAGACATTAGATAAACTATCAATAAATCCTTTTATGGTGTAGCACTATGATGTAGAGAGACTATCACTGCATTTCCTGATAAAAATAAAACTTAACATGTTAAGTGCTGCAGCTAAGAATCCTTGATTTGTACAGCACTAAACAGTGCTGCATTAACCTCCTCAGGAAGGTATGAGGATTAAAAAAAAAAAAAAAAAAAAAAGGTAAGAAAGCAAATCCTAGAGTCTACCACTTGAGACAGGCCCACTTACTGTATAACATACAATATCTTCTATAACAGGAACTCACCACAGGGCTGAAGTCTACCTAGCAAGACTCAAAAGCAGTGAAAGAATATTACAATATATGCATTGCCCTTCTCTTCAATGAGGGAGACATTCTGTCAGGGATTGGATTACACACTAGAAGACTCAATTCCTCTTTAATAAGCATATCTTATGAATCAAGATAGTTGCTCTCCTGAGATAAAGTATTCCACAGACACAAGGGAGACCTAAGCACAAAAAGGCTAAGGAGAACTCAATAAAATGAAACAAACCTATTAGAAGCATTTCATCTCTTGGAATATGGACACCCCAACTCTTCCTGGAAAAAGACTGTAACTTCTTTGGGTTCTTTGGTCTTGTATGATGCAACAAGTAGCATGAGCTGGGACACTATCTTGCAGAACTTACCTACCTACTATTCCCTGATATATTACCAAAGTTCTTAGTCAAGTTTTCTTCTAAATAGATAAGTATAAAACCAACAGAAATACTTTCGGTAATACTATGTATTTCCACGGGTTAAGTTTTATTTTAAGCTTACAAACATGAAAGGACAGCAAGATGCTTTAGTATGTTTCATGGTGTAGGAAGAGTTAGCAAGCATCCTCCTATTTGCAGATTACTGATGTGGTAGAAAATTAAAATGACATTTCTGTGCGAGCTAAATCCATCAAGCCTGTTTAAGATATTACTAAGGCTTTGAACAAACCCTGTCAAACTATCAAAATTAAAGGGGTTACAACTTTATTTCTGTGCAGTTCCATAGTGTCATTGTTTAACTAAGTTGAGGAAGGTAAGAAAACAGGGTCAGAAAGCTTTACTTATTATTTAATGGAAAAAATACACTGTTAGGCTTATGGAATAAAGCAAGATTAGCTTTTCAGAGCTAGCTCATTAAAATTATGAGCTTCAGTAAGATCAGTTTTGAGTACTAAGGAAAGATAGTGGCTTCATAGCAGCATTAATAAATTATCTAAAATAAGCAGAAGCCTGAAGAGACCAATTTTTAATGCATTAAACTGCTTTTTGACATTTTTTTTTTAACACGGTGAAAGAGAATGCAGTTCTCCTCAGATACTTACATATGCACATCCAGCCAGAGAGCTCCACAAGGTACTAAGCTATATATGTGGAGTAACAGGGCAACTCTTCCAAGTTTGATTTGAGGAGCTTTTACACATACTCATAGGTCTTTGAAGTTCAAAATTTTTCAGGTTCAAACAAGCCTTTCTCCCATGACTGGATTTTACTGCAAAGATCAAGCTGCATAAAATTGTACTCTTCTGCACATACATCTAGGAAGTTAGGTTAAAATTGGGAGAATATCATGCCCTCATTTCATATGACCTCTCCAGAAAATCATTGTTTCAACCTGAAAACTAATAGGAAGAAGAAGCTTCAAACAGTTGACTAAGAATGGGTAAAAAAGGGAAAAATACGTATTTTAAATATACTATATATAAACTTTTCAGCTAGAACTTCACTACATAAATAATTTGTGCGCTACAACTGCAAGAAACATACTAAGTAGACTAGGCTTGTTTTGAAAAACAGATGAATTTGAGTTAAGTTTTTCATTTGGTTTTAAAGAAAGACACAAAATTATTTTTGCCAAGAATTTCTAAATTTAAAGTCTAAACCCAACTGAGAAATGCGCAAACTTCAGCTTAAAGTTAAGCTTTTCACACTACATAGTGTTAAAAGAAAAATAGCAAAAAAATTAACAATACTTCCCTATCTGATAGAAATGCATAGTTTCCTAGAATTACTATATATACATACACTATTAATCAGCTTTTTAAAATTTCAGAGTAGAAGCAAAAATATTTAAGAGCAAGAAGGACAACACTAAGAATCCTTGAATAAATCCGAAAAGGTCTTACAAAGCCTGAACATATCCAAAAGCTAGGTCAAGCAGGGTTTTAAGACTTATTCATGCATTAGCTTGAAATATTAATAAGTAAATTGAATATTCCATAATTGGTTCTCTGGAGTAATGTGACCAACTAACAAACCCCAACAATGGAAGAAGACTCAGAGGAGATGGAGAAGGGCGAGGTGCCCATGAAGCTCAGAGAAGAATGTAGGGTGTGCCTGGCCAGGGCTGCTGCACACAAAGCTGACAATCTCAACACAAAGGGGACCTGAGGGTGACCTTTATTTTAGACCAACAGCTATGTCAGTTGGGTGAATCAACTGACTACATCCCAGTTGAGTAGATCAATAGGTGGTGTTAAGAGTGTGAATATCTGCCTGAGTTAACCAAACCAGTATCACAGGATGTGTTGCTCAGCCCAATAGAGTATAAAAATTGAATAACCAACAAAAGAATTTTGGAAAGAGCAACAGGCTTGAACTGGTTTCAACCTCTGTACCCCATTCCAGTGACTGGGGACACCCAGCATTGTGTGGTTAGCATATTATAGAGCTATAATGGGTAGTGTGACAGAATCTGATACTGTAATTGCTATATTTGCTAGGTGTAACTTACACTTGCACTTTGATTTCACTATATCGTTGTATCACACTGCTAAATCAAAAATTCCATGTAATATCAAATATCATCAAATAAATAAATCTGATATTAAACATTACACCCTCCATGCAAGGAATGTCTAAAAAGAATCTGGTCAGAGAGTACTGGACTCTGATAAGGACACATGCATCACAAAGTTAAGTCCCACCGCAATGCTACATTCTGAATAAGATACCCATCCGGGAATCGCACTGCTTCCCAGTGAAACTAATAATTAATATTTCTTAAGTTATCATTGTGCTGCATTAAAATTCAGAATTTTATTTTACTAGTCCGACTGAGTTCTTCCATTCAGAAGGATATTTAATTAACACACAACTCCAGATCATCTCAAATTGAATGTATGCAAATGGTTTAGCTACACTGGGTCCTCCCCAAGAGCAAGAGGATAATATCTGAACTTAACACTAAAACTATGTATTTAAGGACTATTTAAAACTCCACAAAATGATTTGCAACAAAAATTCTAAATTAAGATGGTTAACGTTAATTCACTACACAGCATCAACGTTACGTCAAAATTTAATATGCTATAATGTTAACAGTTGCTGTAAATAAACCCTAATGAGACAGCTGAATGCCCCATTTAAAAGAGTCTTTCAAAACATGTCTTAGGGGACAAATGTCACTCTGCAGCTTCCTTGCACCGGGGTTTCATAAGGATTTCTTAAGGAAAAAAGATCACCAGCTTAAGTAATCCCCCACATCCCCTACACTGAGCTCCTGCTCACTCTTCCTACTCCCACTCTGCCCTTCCACTACAGCTGACATAGCTGTTTGCATGGCCATGAGAAAAACTGGGTGATCAAATCCAGTTGCATTATTTCCTTTTCAGCTGGACAAGTTCCTGACATGGTTCATTTTCTAGACACACAAAGAACTCTCTCCAGAAATGAAGAGGCAACAAGTGACTAAAAGCTAGTTATAGCAGCTTACAGGATCAGTGTTGCCAGATGTGAGAACATTCTTTGTCACTGTATGCTCTTCATCCTTTGGAGATGTTGTATATGCCTAAATAGTCATTACTGAGGCTTAAAATCTATATATAATTCCACTTGATAAAAGGTTTAAAGAAGTCCTAAAGCAAGTCCTACACCACCCTTCTTAACTGGAAGCACTTCCTGTGAGCCCAAGGGAAGAAAAAAGGGAAAGGAAAAGGAAGGGGAAGAAAAAAGTTGGCTAATGCCTCCTCTTCTATAGCACATGGATACCTTCAGTGAACACAGAAAATATTCAAAAGTTGGCAAAAATCACAGTCCAAGCATACTAGAAAATAATAAATACACAGAATAATTCATTTAGAAGTAGGTTTACCCAAAGAACAGTAGAGGTATCTCATTTTACTGTTTGTCAAACCTAGGTGAAAACTAGATTTCACTACATAGTGAAAAACTGAATGAACCTTCTCCAGTGTTTTAGATATTTTAAAACATTCTCCACAGCTGCAATTAGATGTTCCCAGTATGTAATTAACACAAGATAAGCTTTACCAGAGATTAAGAGCACATATCAGAAGTATGACAGACATGTTAGTTTCGCAGTACGTAAGATGCAACATGCACAACAAAACATCAGTGTAACAACCTGCAGTATCCCTTTTCTTAATTTCATACCATTTTACGAGTACATTTTCTCCTGTTAATAAATGCTGATGTATAGAATGCACATATCTGTATTACAGATCACTTCTTTAAGCTTTTAAAATGCCCAGAGCACTGTACAAGCAAAACAGCTCTGGGTCCTAACACAGTTAGGTATTTCTTTCAGTCATCAAAAAAAAAATGCATCTTCAGTGTTTTACTTATAAACTAAATGTTGTGCCTATTTGAATCTTAAAGGCTTTTACTCCAGAAAAAGTATGCAATTTGGTGACAGTGATAGACTTTATAAAAATTCTGTGAGAGTAGCTAACGCAATGAAGTTAAAAATTCTGTGAGAGTAGCTAACGCAATGAAGTAAAAATCAAATGAATTTTCTGACTGGATTAAAAGAAACTATGTTGGTTCGTCTTTGACAGCCCACACAAAATACCCCTACATCAAAATTTTGTTTAACACACACACAAAAAAGAGCAAACAGAAAAGAAAGTTAATTCTCTATCTCTCGAATATTATTGCAGCAGCATTTGCAAATTCAAGAGCAAAAACACATCCACGCATGTTCAAATACTGAGTTCAGTTTACTATTAATCAACAAATGTTCATTTAACCATTGGATCAATGTTTACACTTTCAGAAAAGGGATAGTGCATCTCTAACACATACATAGCCTTAAATAAATACAAACCCTGATAAAAAGAAAGCAGCATGCCAGATATCTCTGAAGACTGCGCCAATACTGTAAGAGGTGCTTGTACCGTAGCTCTGCACTGTTCCCTCCTGTGTGTTATCTGTGGTACTAGAGCCATCTCCTTCCCTATGTACTTCCAAATGTGCTGCTCTCCTTAATTTCCTTCATTAGAAGAGATTAAAATTGGAAGGTAGCTTTATAAGTGCAATCTACTAATTCTATAAGGTGCTCAGCAGTTTTCAGCATGCAAAAAGCAGCAATATTTCAAAATACTTTGCTAAAGGTTTATCACATTGATTTAATAAACTCAATTGAATAAAACTAAGCATAGCAATTATTCATTTTCATAACCCTTAATCCAAAGATATATTTCATCTGATCAGAGGCTTAAATCTGCAAAATAAAAAAAGCATCCTGCAGGTTTTCCCATTTTAATAGGAAAAACTCATTGTAACAAAACATAATCAATGTGCTGAAATACTTAATTTCTATGTCTCCAACTGCATTTTTTAATGTATATTGCCCACAAAGATCATTGATCAGAACTCTATGAAACTCTAAAACTAAATTTGTAATAATATTTTCACTCCACTAACATTCAATTACAACATGTTCTGAGGCAAAATGTCAGATTCCATGCATTAAAAGTTAAATAAATCAATGCTTTAAAGTTAAGTTAGTTGACCACAAAATTTAAAGAGGAAAACTGCAATTTAAGTGTCAATTTTAAAATTTCAGACAAAAATAGAGCATCAGTTTCTCATCTCTTGCAAAGCACAGATTGTAAGCTCTCTCAATTTCTCATGCATGTTATTCAAATAGTTTAATAATCCTAAATTGTAAGTATTTTGATAGAGACTATACCTTCTTCTCTTGCCCCCCGTGCTGGGAGGTGGCTTAGGAGTTCGTGTTGAAACAATCTGACAGTGCACCGTTCCAAGCAGCAACATTAGCCATATTGGACCAATTACTTCAGTTAGAGGTATATTATGAGGGCTTGGGGCTGTGCAGAATAACACTACAGCAGCAACTGCAAAAGAAGGAAAAGGAAGTTCAGTTCAACATTTGAATTGTCTGAACAGCCAACTCTTCCCTTGGATTTTCTTAAAATTAGTCACATGTAGTTCTTCATCTGTATTTTAAACCAACTCATGTAATTCTTGGAAAAAGGAATAATAATTGTAATGATATAGAAAGTAAGAAAGATTTAAACAGTTGCAGATTCAGTACAGAATCACTTTTTCAACTTACCTTAATACTCATCTCTTCTTTTACATTTGTCATGGTAGCGCTATTGCTCAAAAGAGGTGGCAGAATAAAGCAAGGGAGAAACAATGCATTTGGAAAGCTAGGTGCAACAGGAAAGATTTTTAAATTAAGGTGAAGCTTCAGTAGAACACAAAAAGAGAAAGCAAGTACCAAGTAGCCCAGATAAATTCAGTTTTGTTTGACCTAAAATGACACAGCACAATCCAACAAGTTAGATGAGCACAGGAGTTAGCAAATCAGGAACAGGTTGCCCAGAAAGACTGTAGTGTCTCCATCCTTGGAGATGCTCAAAACCCAGCAGACATGGCCCTGAGCAATTTGCCTTGCTTTGAGGAGAGGTTTGGTCTAGGTGATCTCCAGAGGTCCCCTTTAACCTCAACTGTCCTGTGATTCCTGCAATCATACATCAGTTTAAACACAGTAATGACCCACAGACTAGAGACTCTTTAAAATACTTTCTGCTAGAGTATATAAACTCCATATTCCAAACAGAATACAAAACTGCTCACATAGACAATATTATATATGTACTTTTATGCATACTCCGCAATAACGAAGAAAGATCAAAGACAAACCTTGTAAATTATGAGGTATTCCAACTGAAGCGACCAGGACTCCAACTAGCACATGTGATGGGAAAAGGGGCAGATTCCAATTCCCTAGTTAACTGTTAACTTTGTAACCCTATCACCAGTTTTTCCTACACAATCACAGCACTTTTTGCTCTTGTACATAGAGCTCAATCACTTCTGCAACTCAGAAATGCTTTAACAGGCTTTAGGCAGTCCAGACACATTCAAGACATGGACAGACAGAAGAGGCAAGCCCTCTCTTTTTCTCTTTTTATCATCTATTCTCGTCACCCTGTTTCTACAGTTTGAAGCACTGTTCTGAAGCATGGGTGAGAAAAGCTAGCAAGAAACAAAAAAATCATGAAGAAAACTCAAGAACAGAAAGGGGGAATATTTTGCTGTTCTCAAGATCCTCACATCCCATGAGAACTTGTTTTTGTTCTTGTACCACTACAAAGTGAAGGTCTTGCCTTTTACACCCGCTTCTAGCACAAGAAATACATAGTACAATTTCAACAGACTTCGTTAGTTCTCTAATAACATTCACTGAAAAAAGAATACAGTCACATACAAAAATAATGTTTAACATTCAAATATGAAAAATATATCACAGGAAATCACCCCTAACACAGCTGATACCTGGATGCAATGTTTCCTACCAAAGAGATTAAGCCCATTTTTAACAAGGAAATCTTCAACAAGGTAATCACTGTTAGAAACAGAATGAATGTGCAAAACAGAAGTATTATTTTTGATTATGGTAATCTATCTTTAGTTTCCCATCTATTTTTTCCAAACTTAAAGCACACAAATCTCCACCATTTTGTTTATAAGGTTACTCCTCCCTTAGTTATGCCTTATTTATTAGGTTGAACATATACAGTATTTTTATCACTATGTACAGACTGAGTTTTTCCTGTATGAGTATTCTCAGACAGATAGCATGTATCATCTAGAAATCCAACTTGTTAAAAATCAGTAAATTAGTACACAGTACAGATGTAATATTACCTCTTCCTAAATAAGCTTACATGAGGTTCTCATACAATCAGCTTCATATAGTATAAAGTGTAAATAATAGACAATAGACAACTTCGACCACTACCATGCAGCTTGGATAAGCACGTATTTGAGTACACAGAGCTCCATGGATGGACTGCATGTGAAATGAATTGCAGGACTAGGCCTCCACAGAATAACTTCAAACTTCACTACAGCATTTTTTCTGCTACTTAAAAAAAAAAAAAAAAAAAAAAAAAAAAAAAAAAAAAAAAAAAAAAAAACAGCAAAGCTGAGAGATCTGGAGGAAACCAACTTCTAGAGGAAGTTATTTATAATATCTGGACTGGTATTTTTCTAGATGACAGTGGATTATTTTGTGAAAAAGACACCAACGAAATCACATAAAACAAAAGACTATATCAAAGAAAGTAACTGTGCAGTTCAAAGACCAACAACCACTCTTAGTATTTAAAATTTTGAAATATATTTTTAAAGAAGTTTAAAACAAATAAATAAATATATACACGCGCACACACACATGTATACACACAGATAACATACATCTCATCACAATAAGCTATTGTTATATCACTATTAAGGCTTCTTAGGTTCACACTTAAGAAATACACACTACAATTTCACACTTAAAGTTAGTTTTCCTATTATAATACTGAAATATTAAAAGTAAAAATAAAGCAATGGCACAATTTCAGTGATATGGGATCAGAACAACAAGGTTTTATTTCTACGTTTAGTCGTTGGCTTAATATGTGACCTTGGGCAAGAAACTTGTTTCTCTATAGTTCTCTTATCACAACTTTGCTAATCATACTTACTTATACTAAAGGAAACCAATGCAAATAAAATAGTTTTCTCTATAGTCAAGGAGAGAGTTCTTTTCTGCAGATTTACAGGAATATTAGGAAGTATCCTGCTAAAGCTAATCAATTTCAAAGCAATAGTTGCAAGCAATGGCAATTTATAAATACATACAGAATACTTCAGAATTAAATAAAGAGATTGTTCAGCTAAATATCTATAACAAAAAACAAGCCATAGCACTTTACAATAGTGTCAAATAAGTTCAACCACAACACAAATTTAGATTCAGCACAGAAACACGGCCACTGAGATTTTGAAGTGTTTTGTCATTAAGTTTGTGTAACAGATTTTTGATGTTCTAGTGTGGTCTGATTAATCTTGTATGAACTGAAGGACAGAAAACACCTTCAGAGTAAAATATAAACACAATATAAATGTTATATATATGCTAGAAAGAAAGGTTGGAGGGAGTTGTTTTAAATAGTTAACAAACAAACAAGAAAACAGTCAAATTCATTTCATTTCTACGCACACTGTAAACCTTTCCATTTATTAAAAACAAAACAGAATAAAATCTGAATTTAATTCAGCACAATTTAAATGACAAGAGTTTCAAATAGCTGGATTATAGTCCAATATCAAACACTTAATTCTTTTTCAGTATTTTTAAGTCAATAACTTCATGATTGCTTGGTGGTTCACTAAAAATGCTTTAGGGTGAAGAAATCAGAACTATTTGCCATATAGGTGTAGAGAAACTTGAGATAGGGGGAGGGGAGAAGAGTGAATTACATATTATCTCTGTAATGAATTCTCTAAAGAACTTCTTTAGTAAAAGCACTCGTCTCAAATGTGTTCATCACTCAGTCTTATTTTGTTGCTTCTTTTAGCACCTTATGAAAGCTCTGCAAGCTGAACCTGGGTACATTTCAAAAAAGCTGACACTGGGTACATTTCAAAAAAACAAATTTAAGCATTGGAATATAAAAGAATTGCTATACTGACAAGTGTTCCTCAAAATACACTACCTAAAAACATAGCAATGAACTAAGTATGCCTCATGCATCTTACTATCTATAATGCTATCAATGTGATAAAAGTTACTAACACTGTGGTATCACTTTGCATAGTACACGCCAAGGCTAATGTACACAATAATACTTCTTAAGTATCCATCTCTGAAATGTGGATAAGGGAAGTTTTGATAGTAGGTCACATGAATATTTGTCAATACATTTCAAGTTTTGGAACACCAGCATTGTGAAATTCATTTCATACATTCTCAAAGCTGCTAACATCATGACAAAGAGACTTTCCCCCTTTTTTCCTGTTTCTTGTTTTACACATATTTCCAAGAGATAGTGATTCAAAACAGCAAGGACAGATGGCAAAACTGAAAAGCAATTCTGTATTATAATTGAATTTCAGTGGAAAATGTGTCTGTCATTTAATTTCTCAGTGTGCTTAAAGTGCTCTCAACTTTCATCAACTTTCTATTTTGTTCCTGTTGTACATGCTTCTGATACACTTAGTCTCTCATTGGCTTTCACACTGTTAGATACAGACTCATTATATGTAACACGTAAGAGGAAAAATAGAAAGAGAATAACATAAATTAAGAGGAGCATAAAAGTTGAGATTTGCTGCCCTATTTAAATGTTGAAAACTGCTATCTGTTTGATAACAGGTACCTAAAGTCCTTCTATAACCTAGGAAGCATAAAACTAAGAAGCATACTATCTCCATGTGAAATTAGGAAACTAGGACAAACAGCCTGTTATTTGTTAGTCATTAAGGAGCACAGCTGAGGTTTGACTAAAATATAAACTAGAAGCTTAATTGCATCTAATATGGCCAGGTAATATGTAGAAGGTCAACTGGAAACTGGCCAAAGATCATCTTAGCAGGCTGCACCACTGCTACACCTTGGCAGATTTGGTATTTCCTCCTTCTTGGTAGGAGCTCTTGAACTGCAAAAGTATCAGAAAGATTAAAAGCTCCCCAATAATACACCAGCATGCCTCCTAGTCCTGAAATAAATTACATAGTCCTGAAAGTCTAGATTACATAGAGATGATAACACATATGCTAAGTGCTGAAGAAAGTCTATGAGGAAATCCTTACATTTTAAAGATGTCCCCTTTATACGTTGAAAGAAATGTTAATCTAAAGACACATGCTTGGGACTGCAAAGAGTTTCAGAAAGTATTGGACGAACCATAATAGCATAGAATGAACCAAAGAAGATGCAACAATTTTCAAATGGTTAAAAGAAGGCATTCAGACAAAGCTGATCCTGTAAGCCAACTCTACCTTGAAGAAGGTACAGAACAAGTAGCCAGAAAAAGATGACCCTTGACGTCACTTGTAGCCACCACCCATAGAAGAACGGAAAAAACACAACTCTAACAATTCCTTTGCGGGTCAGAGATGTCCAAGGACTTTCAGGTTTTGCTTTAGCAAAAGCAGACCCTAAAAAAAAATAAAATAAACAAGAATAATAATCAAAAAAACACAGAGAGAAGGAGAGATTTTAAATAAAGGGTTTTTTTAAAAAATAACTTTACTGTTATGGCTAATTATATGTTTAGTTGCTGAATATCAGAGTAGTTAATACAGTGAAAAGCAGTACCAGATTTAGATAAATGAGTATACTTAACAATTGATCCTATAACTAACTATATCCTCAATCCAAAACTTGGCTACCATCATCAGAAGCTTCTAACAATACTTATATTTTCAGAATGCACGAGTAACGAAACACTGGCATTTCCTACCGCATCAAAATTAATTTGTTTACTTTGTTTCATTAAGGTATCAGAAATTTGGTATGAAGCAACAGGCAGGCACATGAGAAATTCACATGCTTGTACAGGCAGGGCAGAGCAGCAACATGTGCAAATTGCTCCAGCCAAATCATTCAGCAAACTGCAATAGGGTTGAGAAGTGTAGAACAGTATCAGTTAAATTGAGGACTAGCCCCAGGAACACGGAAATCATGCCAGGAAAATTTCATCTTTGTCTTTCCTCTGACACCACTCTTGGTCTCACTCATTCAATCTTTTTTAGTTTCTCATATTCTTCCATTTCTTTTTCTTCTTGAAAACTGCCACAGCTCTGGCAGCTACAAAAAAGTGTAACATTTACTTAGAGCTAATGCGGATGTGACTTAAATTATGCCCGGGCTACTGACGGGAAGGGCAATATACCGCATCCTGTTAAGTCTGCTATTCATTCCCACCTTCCTGAAAAGTGGGATTAGTATTATGAGACCTGTGCCTGATATAGGTAAAATACTGCCAGTACTGGAAGTCCTTTAATGTCAGATGAAGGCATCTCTGCAGAACAGTCACTTGCTTAAACACATATATATATATCTCCATATCTTTTTTATATATATATATGGAATACAAATACCGTACTGAAGTCATCTATCATCGTTTGTTTCTCATTTCTTATAAATATTAGCTTTTGGATCAGATGTTTCTTTAAAGTCCAACTATTTGATTTTTTTCTTTGTCTTTTATTCCCATTTTTCTGAAGGCTTTATTAGTGAGAAATCAACTAGGTGCTTGAGCGAAAGACACTACTATAACAGCTTTTAAAACCAGTTCATTTTCTTCAAATTTGCCATGTTTCATTATATAGAACCTGGATTTTTTGCTGCCTATTTTCTTCCTTCATAAATACTATTATACATTTCACAGAACTGCTATAACTTCAGGACTACTTCAGCTGATTACAGATTTGAATTCAAAGAGCACTGCTTGAATGGATTCAGGGGCTCGCATAAAGAACATCAAATATTTTTTTCTATTTTTTGCAAGGCACGTGGAAAACAAAATGAAAAAACGTGGCTGTTTGTTTTTTTGCCATTTTGTTCTTTAAAACAGGAAAGAAATATTCAAGGCCTATATCATGTTTACAATTCAGAAATTTCAATATATTTCTTCTAGATGTCAGAAGATCTGGAAGAAAGTCTAAATGTATAAAAATAAGAGAATTTTGAAGTGCAACTCCAAAAATAGGATCCAGAACAATTCATCTATTTCTCTATTCAAAATCTAAATCTACATGTCAAAATTAAACTAAAAAAAAAAAACTTTTTAAAATTTTAATCTAGAGGTCTTCTTTAAATGATTTTTCCTATTTGTCCTTTTAACACAGTAATTATCTGTACTCATTTTTTTAAATACTACCACTCTTGTTGTAAGACATAGGAAAATTGTTTTGTTTTTGTTTTGTTTTTAAATCACCCTCAAAATTTTCATTTGCTGAGAAATTTAGCATTTTCTAGCTCAAAACCCACCTCTTACAAGATCAACATCTATGAGGTCTGGTTTCACATGTCCTGTTTTCTTTGGTTTGTTTCTCAGACCCTGCAACAAGCAAATACTATCAGAATACATTCACATAGAACTCAAAACTGCAATAAAAAAACACCAATGTGGTCAGTAATTGTATTTAACCTATATTGCTATTAAAAATTCAGGCAAATATGTAAACTTCATAGATAGAAAGTACTGTGAAATAAATGTTCCAAGAAACAAGGAACAATAAATACCCTTTACACTCTTTACAGTCTATATAAAATCTTACCAATTACTGACCATCAGTTTTATAAACATGATTAAGCTCTGAGCACTCATTTCCCTTGACTTGGGATTATGCAAACAACGTATTATGCACACACTTGCAAGAATTAGTAATAAATTTCTATTAGGTTTTCATAACTTTTGCCACAAATTAATTTTCTGAATCTCTTTTCTATGTCCACTTAAGCTTCACAAAATGTAGAAACTGTAATTCCTTAATTCAAAAATTGATAACAAACTACATTGTACATCAAGAGCCATTAACAACAGCAAGCTCCATTACTGTAAGTGCAAAAGTCTGGAAAAGTACTGAATTTTTCTTAACACTGGATAATGACTGGCTGTTAAAGAGGGAAAAAAAAAAGAAGAAGAAGAAAAGAATAAAAGGCAAAAAAAAACTTCCCCCCACACACATGCACACACAATAAAAACAGCAAGGAAAAAGTTTTTGTTTATTCTGTCTTTCAGAACCAATATCCTCCTTGATTGAAGGGACAGTCTTGCACAACTGCCAAGTTTATTTTTAAAGCTAAAATGCAACACTATACTCTCAAGCTTTAGGGATAGCTGTGAGTTTATTCTGATTCCCTGTGACTATGCTCTTACTCACACTATCCAAAATCAATCCAAAGAATAAAACTGATAGAGTAAAATCTAATATTTCAGAAAAAAATTATCATAGGAATGGAATCAGGGTGGAAGTGGTTTAATTTATTTCTTCAAGAAGCAGTGACATTCACTAGTAAATTATTAATTTCCAACATTGTTAGATTTCATAAATGTGTACAAACATTAATTGCTTAAACATAAGCATTAAATTGAGGTGAAAGTGTAAAAACGAAATAAACATCAATGAGAAAGCTCAGTGAAATTGGGTCATGTTACACTTCATACTCTTCAGCTGGATTTATTTTTACACTGAAAGGAAAGAGCAGAACTGTTCACAATGAAACAGATACAAAGGGATCACTAGATATGTCTATTAGAAAAAAATCAACAGAATTTGCATAAACAAAATATATTTAATGTAAGTAAAACATAGGACAAAATCAGCTATTAGGATGGCAAATGTAGAAAAACAGTTGTACTGAAGAATCAACAACGCATAAAGCTTTACATGGAATTTTTTTTTAAGAAATATCAGTCTTGAGACTATAGCATTTTATGTGGAAGGTAAAGCAAATCCACAATTAGAATTATTATAATTCCAGAATTAGCTACAGAGTCTTGTGAAAAATTGCATAAGCCACTCATTTTGCACAAAAAAATCTAAATTTTAGTAATAAAATGTTGCATGATACAATAATTCTCAAATGTATTTTGAAATCTAAATAAAGATTCACATCTTGCTTGGAAGAGATAAATCCTCCCCCATCACAATCCTATGAACAGTCTACCACTGTAGCTAAAATTATGTTTTTGTCTTAAAGGCAGAATTCTGCAAAAATCAAGTCAGCAGCGTGGCTTCTTTTACATGAAAAGCAATGATGATACATTTTTAAGAAACTCCATTGTTCAAATCTCAAATCTCTTCAGTGTCCATGAACTATGTTGAACTAGATCTTCTACTTTGCATCGTACCCAGCGAAAGAATTCCTTTCACTAAGATGCACTTTCTCCACTCTTTAATGTGTCACAGATATCTGTAACGTATGAAGAAGAGTAGTGTTTCATATCAGACTTAACTAAAAAAAATATTCTTACTTTTCTCTACACAAGTTTCATACTGGTCACGCCAACCCAGTTTAGTTCATAATTTCTTTTCAGTACTCAACATATTTTTGCTACCTAATAACAAAAATGAAAGTTTAAATAAAAATGTTTAAAATACTTAATATTGTTAAAATGTTCTCTTGTGCAATTTTTATGTGAACTTTAACAGGGCAGCTCTAAATGATAAATTTATATTACTGGAAACAGATTTTCTACTCAAAAATAGCGATTTTCAGTAAAGTTCACTTATAAACCTCTCTGCAGAAGCTTTGAGATTAAAGCTACTTGAAAAGTAAAAGTAAAGTAAAAGTAAAGATACTTCAACTTAGTAGTCTGTTTCACTGTTATCTTTATTACTCAAAACTCAGTCAACACAAAATTGTATTGACAATATCATTTCTCCTATTGTGTTTAAGTAGTTAGTTTTTGGACTATAGAGCCAAACGAACTGCATTTCTAAAAGGCACAAGACCCTACCTGCAAGATATTACTTGAATAATGCCCTATTACACAGTAGTTATAAAAATTTCTACTATAATAGTGAATGGTTTTCATTGTCATTGAAAGGACACAAAGTAATACATTAGGGTCTTGGTTTGAAATTCCTTGTACTCATTGTCAACAATATTTCTGAAATACCTCTCTGCACTCTCCCGACAAATGGTACTGTATACCACAGGACTTCTGTAAATGTCTTGAAGCAGTCTTGACACTGCGCTCTCAAATTAAAACATTTTTGACATTAGATATGATAACTGGACATACCTTACTTGGAACTATCTATATTATACAGAAAACAACTCCTAGCAAACCAGAGAGCCTGAGACAAGGACATAGTGATCCTATGGGACTTCTTGAAAGAGAACATTCTTATGAATGTTTTTTCCCTTTGATGCCTCCAGGACAGCAACTATTCAGAAAGTTTTTTTTTTTAAAAAAAAAAAAAAAAAAAAAAGGTTTTCTTGCAAGAGCTACTTTTGTTCTCAACATAATTCCTTTCCAGTGGAGTAGAATGGTTAGCTCATTGTTTAAAAACATTTATCATCAAGACTTTTTTTTGCATACAAGACTTCTGATTACATTAACATTACAGCAGCACTTACCAAAGCAATATCTTAAGCTAAACTTTGAAGTACAGTTCCTTTAAGATCCACTAGGCATTCCTAGTAACCCAACCTATCTGGCACAACCCCAGCCATCCTTATCTTTTCCCAGTAGCTGAAACACGTGCAGGCTGCACGTACTGCAAGAGCAGTGCACAGACAGCAGCAGAGGCCTCTTGGCCCAATTTATCATGCTCAACACTACGCAGCTCTGCAATATGCTGCAGGATAAGCTTTTGATTTTCCCTGACCCAAAGCACCTCTTGTGCCACTTTAGGGGGCACACTGCAAAATTTGGGAGATGTGGATGTACAGTATTAAAAAAAAAAAAATCCAAGTTTAGAAGAACTTCTTGTAAAAATATTATCATCTCCTCCAATTTAAAAATTAATTTGCAGATTTTGTACAGAAGTCAGAAAACTTCTTAAATTAGGTCAGTTATTATTTCCACATTAATACAAACAAATCTCCCTAATATATTCCATGTGGCTATTTAAGTACTACAGAGAAGGGGCAGGGTGGAGAAGGAAAACTGAAGCAATGTACATTTTACTGATGTTAAGAATTAGGAATGGCTTTTAAACTCATGCAGTAATAGCATATTTCTTGTATGCGATATTGGAAGAAAAAAGGTTAATTGCAAGAAAAAGTTAATGACAGTAACTTTAACATCATGGAACATGGCATGATATACAATCCATAAAAAACATTACATACAAGATTGATTTTTTCCCCTCAAAACAATTTAGCAATGTGTCAGACATTGACCGCACTGTTAGTTAAACCAAAATGCAAAAAACAACCCTCCCCCCCCCCACTGTTAAACTGCTTGTTCAGGGGAACAAAGCCTGAAGTACTTACCAGTCTAATAAACTGTACAAAACAATGACAGCATCATAAAGCAGGAAAAGTAAACTGGCAGTATAGGATAACTAACTGAAAGTAAAGAGAGCTCAGATAACTGAAATTAGAATTCATCATAAAGAAAAGAGAAAGACGGACAAAAACACTAAAAAAACTAAACTTTGCTTTAAGATAACGAGAAATAAAAATGAAATTGTACCAAGGTACAGAAAACAATGTAGAACTTTAAATACCATAGATTATTAATTATGTAAAATAAGTCGGACATAATATGCAAGTTACATTTGTTATAGCCCAAAAATACAATTTATCAGTTCTAAAGAATCACATGCATTGTAAATGACATCAGCAAACACAATTAGCGAAATGCTATGTTACCTTTATTTCTCTTTGCTCTACAGATTTTTCCCATATTTGTTGATCATACGCACCAATCTAAGAACATAAGAAATCTGAATTAGATTTCAAGAGAAATTGATCAAACAAAATCAATTTATCTTCAATAAGGCAAGCAAGAAGATAATAGGTTATTTCCTCCAAGAGACTCATTTTCAGAGAAATCTGCATCTTCTCCATCCCATCTTTGCTGGACTGGATCTAGCTAGTCTAAATTAATAGAGAAAGAAGGGGAGAAGTGAGCAAGCAGATAGCAACAACCTCCTTGCACGAACTGGATACTGGATATCTACACTTGTACAGGTTAGCAGAACGTTAACACCACACCTACTTCAGCCTCAGACATGGACTGCAATCTCTCATTATCAGTATTGATAAAGAATAGATCTATGGCATCAATAGTGCAGTAGATTTTACGATTAATTCTAAAGAAAATCCCACAAAAGAAGCTATTTTCATCAGTTTTCTCTTCTGTCTCCTCTTGTATTTCCTATTCTATTCGACCCTCTTTCACAGCTATATTTTCTTTAGCTTTACTCCTTAAGATTGCACAGTGCCAAACATGGTCATGCTGGTAACCAACTAAATTACAAGCTGCCAAAAACTCAAAATGTAGCAAGAATATCAGGAAGTAGCACTTTTCCCTGCAAGTCACTGCTAGAATAATACTCCATAGATGTAGTCAAAAAAATTAATAACCTTTTCTTTATATCATACTGCTAATTTTTCAGAAAAGAGGCATTATTTAAAAGCTCTCAGTCTTAAGGTTTCATAAAGACACTGTCATTAAGACACTAGTCTATTTATTTGTGAAACTCTCTAAAAATCTTAGTTTTATCTAAAAGCAAGTTTTTAATTAAAACCTGTAATTACAGGGAATTGCTTTTTCCTAGGCTCTAATCTCATCAAGGTATTGAGGAAACTTATATATTTACGGGAGAAGAACCAAAGCAAGAGATAAAGATCAGGAAAGACTAAAGGTTTATCTTGCAAGCACTTGTTAAAATCCTAGCACTGAGCCCAATTTTGATGAGGGAGTTCTGTCCTGTTAAATAACCATCATTCTACTCTTTCAGATGACTATGATAAATTTAAGAAACTATTGTGCAATTGTTTATACAAGAAAGTTACTCTATTACTGCCAAATATTTTAAATAAAGCCAATCTTAAGCTTCACAAACTTACGTTGTAAGATAAAGTGACAAGAACAAGTCAACACGAAGCAATACATTCAAGTACTGTAAGAAATGAGCAGAGATGTTGAGATTGTTTTGAACTCACGAACAGTGTTTCTAGTAATACCTGGCAACGATCTGTTTTGCAGTATGTATTTTACAACCTTTCTGTTCCGGCAGTTACACTTACTCATACATACACAGACATGTACTCTAACGGCAAGAGGCCTGAAGTGTTATTTGTATCACCATGGAAGTGCAAGATCACTTACTGGTCACCAGAGCAAGAGAGATGCACCTAACAAGGGTAACACATTCACCTAACAATAATACACAACTAACTAACTCAGCCTATACACTTAGTGGCTAGGCAAGGGGAACCCCAATCACTGTACAAACCTGTTTAAAATTAAACGCACTGCAAGAAATAGAAGACTTCTCTAAACTTTTCAGAGGATAACAGATATTAAAGGCCTGAGCATGAGTACACACATCTTAAACCAGAAAAGATTTTTCAGATTTGTCCTTTCTATTTCTGTCTTGAATTTCAAATTAGAATGCATAACAGGAACAAAACAAAACAAAAAAAAAGAGGTTTATTGGTCAAAGAGGATCTTATGACCTTATAAAAGCATAAATACAGTAAGCTTTCTATGGAAGTCAAAGTAAGCAAGCATACTTGTTACAAAAGCTAGTCATATTCTGTGTCTCCAAATTTGACCTGCCAAAAAAGCTGCTATTAGTAAAATCCCAATGCCTACCTAAAATTGAAAGTGATGACAATGTAAAATAGAATTTATTTCCAAATTAGGTTATTACATTGAATTATTCACTTTCAAATTTAATTTTCTCCATGGATAAGATGTAAGTTCCTAAACAAATTCTAGCTTCTACATTAAAGTACTGAAAAAAATCTACTGGTCTTGCGATAAAAAAAAATAGTATTATGAAATACTTTGGATCTTGCATTTGAAAAAAAAAATATAGACTTTGGAAAAAGTGAGAGTCAGGCACTGCATTGGGCAGAAATAAGCACCTGCTACAATAGAAGTCATTAAAAAAGGAAGTTCAAAAGCTAACTCAATCTGGATAGCAGCCAGTAACTAAAAAGTCAGCATCTTGAACAACCACTCCACCCAGACAGTTTTATTTGATTGTTCCAGACTTTTTTTGTAAATAAATTTTAAACAGACTATTGGGCCCTCATGAAATTTACTGAAAAGAGCCCTGAGTGACTTTTTTGTACTCCAGAATATTCCCCTCCTTACTTCCAAAAAAGATTTTTCTACTAAGACAGAAAAGCGGATGCAAGTCTGTCTCTCTCTTCATTATACAGGAAATAAATGCAGAAGCCTTTGTGCCAATAAAAGTCTAAAGCAAACTCTACATTTCTAATTCCATTCATAGCTCATACTGTTTCAGAGTTCAAAGAGCCTTTAAAAAAAACATTCCCCTTTTAGGTAAATAATAGTCTTTTTGTTAAAGGAATACCAGGAAGCACTGAAGACTTCTGAGGCAAGTAAGTTGCTTAATTTTAAGTCTGGCTTATACATATTTTCCAGTAAACATTATTTTTTCTTCAAGATGAGGCAGCAGCATCTGTCTCTTTGCAAAGAAAGAAGTAGTAGGGATTTCTGGCATTCCTATTTTCCTTTTAATATTGCTCTGCAAAGCAATTATTTCAGCAGGAGGTAAAAATGAGAGACAAAGACAACCGTAACAAAGATGGTCTTTCACAACTCAGTTATTAGACTAGTAGATCTGGTCAATCACCTATAATCAACTTTAATTATTAAAATCCAAGTGCAGGGCTATTAAATAAATGCATACTGTTGCAAATTGAAAAGAGCTAAAGAGAGCAAGTATCATTACAGTCTCTCAGAAGTGATCTTTTTTCTTTTTCTTTTTTTTTTTTTTTTTTTAATACATCTACTTTAATCCTCTCTTTCATGCTTAAAGAAAGTCATAGAGGCACCTTAGGGAATGAACATCCATGCTTCGCACATGAAATTTAGATCTGATATTCAATTTCCCTTTTTGTAATCTCCACAGGCATCTACACGTCTCTTGCAAGCATATTGGAAGAAAATGCATGCAAACAAATGCATCATTGTAAAACAGCAAACTGGCATGTTTTGCTTCCCACGCTAAACAAAAAATAGGTAGAACCAATGTTACTAGTAGGAAAAAGCAAGTAAAAAACATTGTTAGGTGTTCAATTTCTTCTTTTGCTAGCTTAGGTCAGGAGAACGCAGGTATGTCTTGTAAAATACATGTGTTGCAGAATTAATTGAAAAGAGCTTTGGAGTGACTCTGGCTCTTTATTATTTTGTAATTCTTTGAAATTGTACATACCTGCAGGACACTGAAAAGAAAAATTGCTAACAGTACAAAAGAAATTAAGCTCTAAAGGCAAATAAAATGTGAGAATAAGCTTCTAGAGATAAGACTTTCAGGCTTCCACCATTAAGCATTTAAATATACACAAAGCCTAACCTAAACTAGATTTCCCTTAATGCAGAGGTATTCCCAGGACTCCAGAAGTGCTCTAGCTTCCAGTGTCTGGAACCCTTAATTTGATATGAAGGCCCAAGTCAACTCAAATACTGAGCTATTCCTGAACCTACCAGCTCCATCCCAATTCTCTTCTTTTATAGCTGCAAGTTTTGTAGCATTCTTCAAAAATTTAAGTACAAAATACAACAGTTGAAGAACTGTCCAACTTTCAAATATACAGTGTGCAACAATAAATAAGATTCTATCCATCCTATCCAAATCTGCTACCTCTAATATGTTTATTAAGATGCCTTGCCTCAACAAACACTTAGTAAAGATGACAAAGGCATTTGGTTCCTTCATACATTTCCAAAACTAGTAACTCTTCTGCGTGTAGCTATTACAGTGTTCAGCATATAGAGAATTACACACAAAGTTTAAAACCCCAGCTTACTTTCAAAATGGCAAAATGTTATTTTAGGAAAAGCAGAAACATAGATGGCTAGTTGACAGTTTCACCTAGCCATGTTGATGGCACAACAGCATTTTTAATTTTAAGTGGTAGCAATAACTTGAAAAAAAAAATTAAAAACTAGCATCGTAATTAAGAACAGATGAGTTATTTGATGTCTTTCAGAGGAAAGGCCCTGCTTCAGGGACTACCTAGTAGTATAGGCTACCTAAGCCCGAAAACTTCTTCAACCTGAAGAACAAGTTTGTAACAAGCAACACAAGAACACTGATTCAAAAAAATCTACACGTTGTTTGTGACACTTGGTTTCATTGGTTAAATTTAAATTGAAAATATATCCGGTTACTTAGATACGTTCATCAGTTTGAAGTCAGAATTTCCAAATTATCCTAGTAATTTGGAATGGGTTTAAGATTATATGCAAGAATATATATATACACACACATACATACATACACACACACAGCCACACCATTTGCCATTTGGAACGATGTAAATGGGAAAATATATAATATCCTACTATTCTAATTCTCTAAAAATGGTCTTACTATGGAAATTTATTAAAAATATCATAATCCATTGGATTCATTATAACTCTATAAACATACAACTTTCAAACCTATTTCTCAGAAACAGGATAGCCAGCATGAGCTAAATGCTTACATTTTAAATTGTACTACTTTCTGTGAGCATAAGAAGATTGCATAAGTTTAAAAAGCAACAACGGACTCGGAGGTTTAGCATCCTGAATTAAGTAGGGTAATTTTATAAATAGATTTTCTAGGGAAAAAAAAAAAGAAAAAAAAAAAAGATTGGTTTCCTCACAACTAGTTAACTGCCAGAAAATTTTGTTAAACTGTACGTGACTTGGCATGGGATATTAAGCTATAGAGTTAGACCATTTAGAAAAGTATCCAGAAGTAACTTCACTATGTAAAGTATTGAGCCATTATTCTGCTAGCACAACCAACAAGACAGATATGATCAACACATTTTCCTTTCTCTCTTTTTCACAAAAATAAACTAAACTCACCCAGTAAAACTAGCTCTTCACTGAAAGATAAAATTGAGATCACTTTGAAGCCCAGTTTAATTACATTTTCTATTTTTAAGAGATAAAATATACACTTTGAAGTGATCTAAAACAAAAACACTTATTTCTTCTCAAAGATTTCAGAAAACATATCATTACATTAGTTTATGTATCTGAAATTTGGTTGGAACCTCTGCTGTCTGTTTTTATAACATCTAATAGCAATTAGCGTAAGTAAAATGTTAAACTATTGAAACACAGCCAATTCTAATTTCAAATAAAGCCCTATTCTCAGGGTCTCTGCACTACATGCTTTTTCTTCCCAGTGTCTTTTTTATAACAAGCTATCAATAGGCCATATGCGCATCAAGACTGAATTTGAGCTTTGTGAATGACACTGATATTCACTTTAAGTTAATGTAGCGATGGTATCAACGTGTAGCCCAATACTCACAAAGCCTTTTGATTCTAATGGAATTGATCAATATTTCAGGAGACATCTATAATTAATGTCAAAGTAGAATAACAAAGATTATAATCCTAAGGATACATAGTATTTCCTGCTAATCTTAAAACATTAATGTTTATCCATAATGAAAAATGCATGTTAAGTTTAGCTCTTTAAAACTTTTAAACACATGTACTGGTAATATCACAATAGTACTACACTATAAAAGATACGAAATACAAAGCATGTTGAATAAAAAATAAAGTTGCTTACTTGAATCTTCTCCTGAGCAAATTAACTTTTAATACCTTATTTAAAATGGCTACTATTAACATATTAGCCAAATGCTTTAATTTTTTCGACCCAGTCTTCAAAAAAAAGTATGAACTTATGTATCAACATATTTTAATATTAAAATACGCACACATATATACTATAATATTTATCTTAGAAATATCTTTAAAACTGCTTCATATTTAGTTTATGTTGAACTATACACTTTTATATATCAGAAAAATCTCTTCTCTTTTTCTCAAATAATGGAAAGGGATTAAAGTTATTTTACATCCCTTTTTTTCCTACAGGAACTAATCTAGTAGTACAGCAGCATAATTGCCTGTGTTGAAGCTGATTTCTACTATCTGGATGAATCTTTTTCTAAGATGTTTTTCATTTTCAAGATCTTGGTGGAGCCATGGCAGATATGTTGATAAGGATAAAAACTTACCTCATAAACCAGAGATGTAAATTGCTAAACAATACTAACACACTGTCTGCTAATGAGGAAGAGTTTAGTAACTTTTAGTCAAATGGAGAAGGGAAGTGGAACAGATCAAATCTGCATATCTTATTGAGCAGAGCTCTGGATTTAGGACTCCTGAATAATTACTTCTGATAACTACAAAATTTTATGATTTCCCTCCCTTCTCTCCACTCACTTCCAGGAGGAGAGATGAAACCAAATATTCTGAGTAAAACAAAATAATTTAAACACCCCTTTAAAAGTTTAATTCTTGACGATGTTTGAATTACTAACTAACAAACTGCTTAAATTCTAGCAATAACTGCAACAGAACTGAACTTAGAGCCATTTCACAGAACAGTAATTTTATCAAAGCTTATTTCAAAGAAAGAAATAATTAAACATTTATTTACTATGTATTAATATTTTTCTCCTAGTCATTTGAGATTAATGCTTCTTAACCTAAATCAGCCTTATTCATTGCCCTGAGTAATGGTTTACAGATTTAGTATATCTACTAAAAACATAAGTCAACTTTTTTTTCCTCAAAATTAAATGTAAAGGAAAATTATATGCATAAGAATAGTCAGAACCAGTTTACAGTCTATACCAAATGAGAGTAAAGGAATAACCAACATCTACCCTGAGCCATTTCCTAATGATACATTCTGACTAGGCCCAATTTAGATACCATTTATTTGGCTTAAATGGACAACAGAACAGAATCAAAAACAAAGCAGAAACTGAACAAGATTCCATCCATTTTTTCTCTGTTATGAACTGACACCGTGATTGGTCACAACATGTTAGCACCGTCTAATTTCATACTGAAGTTACTACAGAATCCTGTAGGGAACCTCTGGAAGTGATAAAATCCAACCTCCCACTCAAAGCATGTCCCATCACAGCAGGCTGCTCAGGGACTGCTCCATTGAGATCTAAACATCTCCAAAGACTGGAGATTTCACCACCTCTCTGGGCTCCTGTCCTAGCACTTGGCAACCCTCACAGTAAACATTTTTTTTTTCATTATATCTAATCAGAATTTCTCCATTTTCCAATTTGTTGCCTCTCATCCTATCTCTGCGCATCTCTGAGAAGAGCATGAGCCTGTCCTCTCTACACCCACTGAGTAGTTGTGACAGCTTACTGTAAGACCTCCCCTTTGCCTTCTCTTCATAAGGCTGAAGAAACCCACATCTCACTCTTTGTACATTACATGCTTCAGCCCCATAATAATCTTGGAGGCCTTCTACTAGACTTGCCAAAAAACGTCAATGTCTCTCTTGTCCTGACAGCCTACAGCTGGACAGGGCACTCTAGACATGGTCTTACAAGTGCTGAACGGAGAACAATCGCTGTCCTTGACCTGCTGGTACGCTATTGTTAATGCAGCCCAGGTATGCTTCAAACATGAAAGATTTAAGATCTCTGTAATACTATTTTTCTTTACAGTTACATATTTGCACAAAATAAACCAGCCTCTAGAAATAACTGGGAAAAATAAAAGCACTCCAGCACCCTGATTATTCAGTATCATTCCATGTAGACTACTGAAAACTCAGCAACCCCACCAGCACTTCCACAATTATTTTAAATTAGCACTGCCCTTTTGCCTCTGGATCATTTCTGCTTCCCTTGGCACCCTTCCCACGTGCCAGTACATCCATCTGTGTGATTGCAAGAGAAAATAGATCACTCGGGGAAAGAAAAGAAAACACTTGGGTACTGTTCCACAAAGAACCAATTCAAGAATCATTACTACCAACCCAGGGATTTTCTTTCACACCTCTCTTCTCCCTCCACCTCTTACATAGATTCACTCTTTATTGAACCATAGCCTTAGTTTAGTTCCCTGAACAAATTCACCAGGCAGAGGCTTGAATGACCATGCAAAGCAAGGCAGGCAGGGGAGCCAACAGCCAGACAAAAGGCAGGACTGCTCCTTTCAGCCATTCTCCTGGTTTTCAGGGATTTTGAATCTACTGCACAAGATTGCTCCTGTAATTTGAGCTCTGTCTCATTGAATCAAAGTGCTGAAGATAGCATCAACTATTTGGTTGGCTGAAAACTTCTCTACCCAATTTCAGAACTACATGGAATGAAACTATTCTAAATATAAAATAATCACTTCTCTGTGCTTTCAAAAAAAGTCAGCTCCAATAACTATGGTGTTTTGGCACTTGAAGACTGACCTTTTTGAGCTAATATAGTTTCAGCATCCAGAGTGTTAAGTGATGTAGCCACACAACCTAGACCATCTGGCAAAAACTGTTTTGGTGCCAGCATTACCAGTGCATCACGTGAATACAATACCAACAAAGAAGTCAGGTGTTCTAAGAAAACTGATTTTTTCCTGTTTCTTTGTTAACTTGGCAAGTATAATCTTAGACTAATGAGCTGCAAAACAGAAAATATTTCAGATCTTAAAACAAAGCAATTAGCGTAATTTCAATTTGCCCTTTAAAACAATGAGAAAGAAAACATTATTAGTTTTATTGTGCCCTTTAGTAGCAATATCTAAAAGCTACCCAAAACTCTGTAAAGCTGCTTTGGCAAAGTTAACTGATATGTTACGGTAAGTTTCTTGTTTCATCCTATAGTCACCAACTTGGAAAATCAGACCAAAAATTGCACACCTTCACATCTGTGAAACTTGAAAGTATTATAAGAAATTATTGCAAAAAGTTTTAGATTATTGCACAATGTTTTAGATAAAAATAATTGTTTGTTTAGATAAAAATAATAAAACATTGTTTTAATAAAACATTGTTTTAATTAAAGAAACTGAATAGTCAGTTTAAAATAATTGTTTTATTATTGCCTGGAAAGTGTAAGTATATGTGGAATGTGAGAGTCTCTGCAATTTTAAGGATATCTGTTCAGGGATATTTTCAGTGCAAAGGGGACAACAAGTAAAGGAGGAAGCAACAAACAAGACACAGACACACCAACCTGGTAGACAAGGAACGGATACGGAACAACAAAGAGCAAATCAGCAAATCGTTCAGGCACTAACTAATGAGCCATTAAGAAACTGCAGACATGGCAGATGTGAATTTGTAAAGACAAGAGGAGGAAAAAAAGACAAACATGAGGATTTTTAGATAAGAGTAGGGCTTGTGGGACTATGCAAAGCTTCCTAAGGAATATCTAGGGGAAGAACATCAGAGAGAAACAGATAGGGGGGAATAAAGAGGAGGAGGCATAAAAGGGACCAGTCGCACATAAGCAGTGGCAATCAGCACACTTATCTGATCAAACAGATCACTGCAGTCCATCCTATCTTCTTATTAAATCTTTTCTTAAATATCCGTGTAATCTCACACACTATTCTGCATATAAGTGCTGTAAGGACTAGGTGGCAGCAACTGGAGACAGCAACCGGAGACAAGAGTGAGTGAATTTGGACCAGCAGCTGGAATCAAGACCTCAGGCAACAGGAGCCCCTGTGTGTGTGATGCCAGCAACTGGGGTGAGGGGGAGTCTCAGTACCAGCAACTGAAGCAGCTGATGGCCTTAGCATCAGCTCCTGAAGGGGCCCTGGGGCTACTGGAGGTCTGGGCTGAGTGAAGACAGGACCTCAAGGATAGCAGCTACAGCGTGAACAACAGGTCGTAGTGCCTGTACGCCTGCACAACAGCTCCAGGATGGACCAGAGTGCTTGTATTTTTTCCCTACCCTGGTGCACATGGGTGCATGGGTTTAATTTGCTAGCAAAAGGCCAGCTGGACAAGTTAGTGAGTAGAAGGTGCATATACTGGGCTAGGGGCCCAGAATCCGGGATAGTGAGTAACGGGCCTAGAGATATCAGACTGAGGGGCCATGCTGATATTCAACGGATCCACAACAGCAAGGGTGCTTAAGAGAAGCATGCATGCATCCATTTGCTAGAGCACAACAAGCTGCACTAACAGTCAAGTAGAAGGCCCACATAGCAGGCAGGGTGGCTCGGTGTCTGAGCAGCAACAGCAGACAGAGGGGCCGTGCTGTTGTTCAAGGGATCTGCAAATGCACATGTGCTTGTGAACTACAGATGAAGGGCCTGTATGCTTTCTTGAGTGAACTTCAATCTTTACCACCCAGACAGGAGGTAGGGGACCCGGCCACCTAAGCTTGTATTTTATATAAGTTCTCGTGGTGTCTTAAGTGTTGCTAAAGGCAGCACCTTACCTGTGGCAATCTGTATAGCTGCCTGTGTTAGCCTCTGTGCATGGGTGTGCATGCCTCTGGGACATGCACTCAGCTTCCCTACCAGGTGAACCTGCAAACAGGACAGCAGCAGCCACATCCACCAGCCAACCACAGAGAGAACTCTGGGTCCCAGAGCCTGCCAGAGGCAGCAAGACTCCTCTTACCTCCCTTACCAGAAACATTATAATGTTTTTTCCATAAAATTAATCAAGCACATTTTTCAAAGCAAGTTCAGTATTCCAATAAACACACATCGTCCTAAGGATATTTATTAAGAAATTACATACATGTAAATACTTGCTTTCTATCTGTCTAAGATGAAAGAAAGCATTCTAGAGAATGTCAAGACAGACACGTGTGGCACACCCTCTTGCTGCGAGAACCCCCATGCAACAGGCAAGCCTTGACAGCAAGGTAGCAAACCCTGCCTGACCTCATGGACAGGCACAAACAGTTCAGTATTGCACTCCCCTGCATCCAGGACCAGAAACACCAACCTTACCATTCTATGATCTAACACAGTATTTTATATTGCTCTGCACAGAGTCAACTTAAATCTAGCAGTAGTTAGCCGTGCAGATTTCATGCCTTACGAAAGTTTCCAAAGCACTTTGGAAACACAAGCTATCACTGGAAGCAGTAAAGCTATATCCATGCAGTCTTACATCTCAAATAACAATCTGTTACAAAACACTACCTGAAATCCTAAAATCCAACTTGAAACAACTTAAAACCAGCTATAGCATTAACAAGAGAGTAAACGAGCTCCTTTGCACTAAAAATGGAGTAAACCTATTGCAAAAACAAAAGACAAGTTTACATAATAAAAAAGTCTGACCTTTTAAACAATTAAACACATTACTAAATCATCCTCCTCCTGCGAGGAGCTCCATTTCAGACAATAGCATGAGTCATGCAAGTGCTTGGTGTTTGCAAACACCATACAAGTAGAGTTGCAAGTGTTCAATTGCTTTGCTCAGTTGCCTAATTTTTTTAATTAAAGAAATATAAAAAGAAATATAAAAAACGTCATAGAGCAAGGCACATAGAGCAAATGCAGGAGGTTTCTAGAGTGCATTGATGACAATTTCTGGACACAGGTAATCGATTTGTGACTAAATCTTGTCCAGACCATAGAAAACATTGATGTCTACTATAAGCAAGATCTTACCTCCCCTGAAGATAGCCCAGCCACTTCATGAAGTAACAGCAGCCATTACAATTCCTAGCTATAAAGGCAACAAGCAATTTCCAGCTGAGCAGACTTCTGTAATAGCCTGCAGAGACTTGTAACAGAAACACTGACGTTGGTATAAATAAAATATAAGCAAAAATATGTGTGTGAAAGCACTGAAAAGAACAGCAGAACAGGAATATGACCTTTATTGATAATGAAGAACACTATTCCCAGAGCACTGCTTCTCACAGTAAAGTCAAGGAATGTGTTGTTTATATCAAGACCAGGTCTGCCCTACATAAGACCACAGTGCAGTGACTCATCAGCAGAAGATCCTGCATTCTAGCGTCAGGAGGATAGAAAGTTGCAGCATATCACATATGGCATTTCTTTTCCTGTTTGCCTAACAGGAAAATAGACAGTTTTTTCAAACAAATCAGGAAAAACAGACAACAAGCAGCAACTTTGCCCAAGATTTACAGAGGCTGCTTTGGACTCATTTGCGTCAAAAGACCGTACCACAACAACTATCAACTTTTTATATAAAGTTAAATGACATAAAAGATCTTCTCAATGCTAATTCATCGCCACTAATCAAGAACCATCTCAGAGACATGGTGAGGATCTGACAGCATTTTTTGCATTGCACACAAATGATCCTGGCCAGACTGCTTACACATACGACTCAGTGCCTGCAAGCACTATCACCTCAAGAGTGTGAGTGAATGAAATCTGTGAGAGTGTAGGAGTGGGTAAAATCAATTTAAGAGTTTTTATAAATAATTACCACCTTCCCTTTTTATAAAATCACACACTGAATTTTGTTTTGCTAAATCTTCTTCCAAGTTATCCTCCAAACCTTTATAAAAACCGTATGAGCAATCAAGAAACAGCTCCAAAAGTAGCAACTACATCTGCAGTATAGTTCCACTGCACACGATTGCCTTGTGGACTCAATCAGCAGGAAAAATAGTACACTATCATGTAATTAGGACTACATAGGTATGCCCTGAAAAGAATAAATGAACTAGAGAAGGAAAGCCATACAACAGCATTTCCTAAATGTTGTTATTTAAGAAGTTCAGCAATTCAGTTTTTGACAGTTTTCTTGAGTGTAATATATTAGATAGTTCATACTTACAGTCCTCTTTAATGGCCTAATGTGGACTGCCACTAGGACAGCCTTTAATCCTCCTTTTATATATGTATTTCAAAAATACTTTTTGAAAAGCTTTAATGAGGGAACATCCAGAGAACAGAGTATAAAACCAACAAAACTGTCTTCATTAAACTCTGAATAATTTTCCTTTTTTTAATACCTATTTGAATGTTCAGTATAAATTTAGTCAGCAAAATTCATTTTCCTTCTTTTTCAACTGTATTTTTAATTCACAATTTTAAAGAGCTCAGTACAGCATAACAGTGTTGCTATATTTTTGGAAATTAGCTGTTTAAACTAGAAGTTAACCAAATCTTTTTGGTTTGAAGACTGCTGTTATTGTCTCATAACGACAGGCTGTATACTCTCAAAAAAAGAGAGCAGGGAAACAATAATCACTTAAAAGTGAATCTACAGGGCGAGAAGGGGAGAAGGTCGGCGGGGCGGGGAAGGGAGTTTTGTTTATATTTTCATAAAAAAAGGAAACCTCAAAATTTAGCAAATTGTTCAGCTTTTAAAAAGCAATTTAACTGAATAAGCAAACTGGAATACTAATGTCAAGAAAATATGACAATTTGAAGCTGCCAAAATAGTAAATTGGGAGGAAAAAAAAAAAAACTTTCCTATGTATAAATGTGACTCAAAAGATTACTGTATCATGAGATTTTTAACTGTAGATCTCCTAATGAGACCTTTCTTTTCTTTCCTCCCCCACCCCACTTGTATTTTTTTTTAATCAGCTTCAACCATTAAAAGCACCACACCATACTAAGACCCTGTTTTGTATTTGGCTTAGATACTGTCAGAAATTATGTTCTAACTCCTGACTTTCTACCTGGCCTTCTGCTCCTCTTCTATTCAAGTCTGAAAAATGCTGAAATACAACAAGTCAGTAATGTGCTACACAAACAACATTCTCTTGTACATTGATCAGTATTTCATTGAGAAAGAAAGTTTCTTTCATTTTCTCTCACTACAAGTTGCCAAACGGGCAAGGAGTTTTCAAAATACAGCAACAGCTATTCACTTCCATAAAATACAGTTACTAACTACTTATCTAGTTCTGGAATAAAAGTTTGAAGCTACTAACTCTCATACTATCCTAGCCAATAATACAGTGGTATTTTATAGCTAGAAGTACTTCATACATATACTTTATACATAACACCCAGTAATCCCACTCTTTTCCTCCACCATCAGTTTTACAGTCACCACCCGTAACAACGGGAAAGCTTACCTTTTTCTGGTACCAGACTATAGCATCAGTTACTTTGGACGCCATTTATTCCACTGAATTCACAGAGTCATTTTAGGCTGTTAACAGAAAAAGACAAAACTTTACTTCCACCTTTCATAAGGAGGCCTACCTGGAAACTGTATAAGTATACTTATGTTATGCCTTGCCTTGTTATTATTTTAGTTATTATTATTATAGAATATTATTATTATCCTTCCCGGTAAAACTTAAGTGGCAGACAGACTAAGCTTTACTGTTTCATAACTAGTGCCTCATGAGAGTTGCATTACATGCAGCCTTTCCCTTCTTTTTTTGCATTTTTGGACAATGAATCAACCTCTAGTTATTGCCACAGAAAAGTATTCTGAAGACAATGAATAAATCAGTTATAAAATCCAACAAGAAAGTTTTCATACAGACTATTACATGTTCTTGGAGAAAAAAATCAGTTCTAGAACTCTATTAATTACAAAATTAATACTCTCTCACTAAAACAGTAGACAAACTAAACCAAAAGGAGATAAGCAAGGCATAATGACACGTTTGTTCTATCTTTTGGAAACAGAAGTAGTAGTAGTTTTTTTCACATTAAAACTACTGACAATAATATCCAATCGTAGTTTTTAACCTATGTAAAATGTTCCTTCCTTGAAAAAAATCAACTTTAAAAGTTTTGTTCCAGGTCACCAGTCAGCCAGAGTTTGCCAACATATAAATAAAAACGCCATAAAAGAGAAATTAGATTTAGAGGGGGTTTTTTTGTTTGTTTGTTTTTTTAAACAAGACACTCTTTCAGTACATTTTTATCCTTTCATGGAAGGGCAAAACAATTATGTTGCATATATTCTCTTATACCAAATATTCTGTAAAACAACAGGAAATGTTAGATGAGACTTATGGAATCCTTTCCTGATATTTTACAATAATATGCAAGTCCTTTCAAATAAGAATATATTATCATTGAAACCTAACCCAAACATTTGTAAGGTTATTTCACAATTACATCACTTCAAATATCAGGAGATTAAGAACACTGCATTCTTAAACTATTTTGGTACTTAAATTTCAAACTGTTCATATTTATGGGGAGGGACAGGAGGAGGAAATAAAGAAAGAGTAATTAAAAAAGATAAGGTTAAAGTATTTGCCAACAAATCTGAATGTATTGCTTTTAATATACTTTCATCACCAATTTCCTTATAATATATATATATATATATATACATACACACACACACACACACATATATAAATCCATACTCAAGCTCTGTTAAAAAAAAAAAAGTCAGTGGGACATACCATACTACATTCTATTTTTTAACATTAGCACATTAAGTGGTTAAAAAATTAAAAGTTTTCAGCCTCACATAATATCCTAATCATTCCTATATCTTACAAAGAATGCCAGGGCATTTCCTTAACATTTAAGAATGCTTAAGAGAAGGTTAAGAGATGTATTTACAGTATTTGCACTTATAAGAAAAGAAATTTGAGAGTCCTTCATCATAAAAGAAAAATATGTAATGCCTGATACATGGAAGATGAAATGGCACAATAGATTAAAAATAAAATAAAACTCTTTATTAAATGCCTAAGTATTAGAATAATTTAAAATACTTTATTATACATTCTCCAACATTGAGAACTTTGAGAGTTCCTGCTTCAAAAAAAGCTTTTCTTCAAAAAAAATTCAAGCCATGAGAAAAAGTATGAGACTTTTTTCAATCATGTTATGCAGAGATCAGATTATTTTATCACAACACTTGTTTGTATGATACTCTTTTTATAAAAACCCTGTCAACATTCTGATCTTCCAAGGTATTTTTGAACAAAATGAAGACTCTTAAAAATGCAGTTCTGCACTTATGCCTATTTATTCAGTCTTCCTTGATTTCTCTATAGATGTATTCTTTTTTTTCAATGTATTTTTTTCTACACTTTAAAGACACCATATATATATTGTATGTTGAAACATGCATTATTTAAACTGTATTATAAACATTTAACAAATAGATTAATTTTAATATTTCTGAGGATATCTAAGAAATAAAAGGCAACACATTCTCCTCTTTTTAACAAAGCTTTTTCAAAAAACAATATGTCTACAAACAATCAAATGCCCAAAAGGAACTATGTTTAAGATTTAATAGTATAACTCAATTTTTTTATACAACAACAAAAAATTAAAACACAATAAAAAGAAATGTCTGTCACAGCACAGACTATCATTAACCAGCTTCAGAAATACTGACTTCTGGTGCAATTGAACTAATCAACACTGCAGTTTTTCTACTGTTAAAATCATTGTGTAAGCTATAGCAAGCTAGTTCAAGCTAGAAACCATGGCTGTGTCCAGATTTATAATTCTTTCTGACCCATTCCATATTGGTACTACATAGATAGTTTATCCTTATTTTTCATCTTTTACAAAGCTTAAAACAGGATTTGCTTCTTGTTTCTAAACATGTTTTAGGCAAAAAAAAATAAACAGTTTTGCTATACTGAACTATATAGCCTGAAAGCAATGTAAAATCCTTAGATATACATAATCTCCATATATAATATGGTCTGCAATTGCACAGATACAATTAAAGCACTCCCACTGCGCAGGGAACTTACTCAGGTAGGAAAAATTCCAGATCAGTTTTAATGACACTCAGCCCTTCTCATTTCTCCTAACTCAGCCTCCCCTCCCACCTACACTATACCTTGCTTCCTACCACATCCCTTAATTAGAGGATGAGAAAAAGGTAGCAGGAATTCATAATCAGTAATAATTTAAAGTGTTGAATTTGCACAAAAATCTTTCCCTCAACGGATGCATTAACTTCATCTTTTCTCTGCACAGTCAGCAATCTTCAGGAAACCAATAGTAATTTATGAATCCAAGACTTCCAGCTTGCCTAAATATGGCTGAAGTTGAAGAAGTCACTTGGAATGCAGCAATCTTTTTTTTTTTTTTTTTGCAATAGTTCTCAAAGCCAATCAAAAACCCTTTGTCTGGAGAAAAGTTGCATCACAAAATTATAAACCAAGTATAATGAAGAGGTTTGTTATTAATTTCTTTGATTTCTATCACCAAACTTCTTTCTTAGATTACCCATGGTGTTTTACTGTAAGTTCCCCATAAAGTGTTATTTAAGGCATTATGAATTCCACAATGCACAAACGCAGTGAAGATGCTTTAAAAAGTAAGTATCACAAAATCATAGGATGGATGTCTCAAAAGAGCTTAAGGGTTTGGAGTGCTGAGTTAACCTTCAGGAGGACATACCACATGTTTTAAGAGATATGCAACAATTTTTGAGACAGCACTGAAATGAAAGGCAGGAAGACTCATTATTTCTGGAGTATGCTTCTGCTTGCAGGGACTGGAGTTTGTTTGGGTTTTTTTTTGATTTTTAGAGACAGCTTAATAAGTTTGACACATGTGGCCTGAAGCTAAGTAAGCTGGATAAGAAATGGATCATGAAAATTTAAGATATGCAAGCTAGAGCCTCGTCTCTTATTCCGTATGACTACACACAACTCATCCAACACCTAAGCAGGAGACTCCATATTGCAACAGTTCAGAACTCTTCACGTTCATTACAAATCTGTGTTTTATTCAGCTGAGAAATTATATTGATATCAACCCTAAACTCAAGACTGTACAAGTTGGGCTCTAAGGTACACCAGTACCTTAAAAATGAATAAAATGAATGAGTCAAAACAGAGGATATATCCACAAGCACAACAGAGCACTACCTATTCTTCTGCCTTCTTCTCTACCCATCCTCTCTGCACTCCACCCCTTTTTTCTTTTTTTTAATCTCAAATACATGCATTTGAGGCAAGGACCAGCTTTTGCACTCAGTTGTGCTATCTTCATCCTCAGTGATATAGTGTTCTTTGCATAGTAACTACAGCAAGGTAAGTAAATAACATCCAAATACATAAGCTTGATCAAAACCTCACTACAGCATCTAACAGACCAGTCATTACAATTCCATCAAACTCACAGTTAAAATTATGAATAACAAGCAACAGTTTTTGATCAAAAATGCATAACTTCCCTAAAGCTAAGAACAGATGACCACCTGCTTGTGGTGATCCCTATTCAGAAGGGTTGATTTTTCTCATATCATAGCATATTCATATTCTAATTTAAATAGGCATAAACTATGCCCTGCAATCAAATAAGCAATTTTTCAAAAGCTACCAAAATATGTATTTAAGAGACTTTAGATACTTATACACTCAATGAAAAGTAAACAGTGCTTACTGTGTAATAAACAATTAGATGCTAATGCATTCAAATAAATCTGAAGTAATTGTTTTACAATTTTACTTATATATAGCATGTTCTTGAGACCTAAGTCAGACAAAATGCTTACACTTCTAAATGGCAGCCTAGAGAAAATAATTTTGACTCTAACAAGAATTCAGAATAAGACTACGCTCCTCAGATTGAAAAAGGTTAAAAAAAATCACCAATAATTTTCAAGAAATATAGAAGACTAAGCAACTGGCAAGAAGATATCATTAAAGAAAATATAACACTGACAAGGAAACATGGCAATTACTTGCTTTTCTTGCCTGTAAGCACTGTGAATAACTAAGTATTTCAAGGAATCTATTTCCTATATAACAATCCTAACCTGGATGGCCAGGATATCATTCAACTGTTGAGTAAGATTTGAAGGTCCTTCTCAGTTCATTATGATTATGGAATGATGAAGTTGCCATGTTTACTAAATGTCATTAACAGTAAAATTGCAGAGAAGTGACATTTGTCATGAATGGTTTTTGAAATGCCTTTTTTTTTTAATTTTCAGCAGAAATATTTCTCAAAGCAACACACTAAAGACAGTTGTTAAAATACTACTACTCAGAGCTATGAAAAAAATAGAACCCTGTATCAGCTGCTTTCCACAACAGACATATTTCACTATTATGTTAGATCCTCCATATTACAATTTCACAATGACAGCCACAATTTCACTAAGATTTCCCTGTACAAAGGGTTAAAAGAAAAGAGACAATGAATCAGGATGGTAAATTCTACTACCTAAACTACTTCTTTCATAGCAACATTTGTATCATAAGAACTCACTTAGAAGTAAAACAAGATTTCTGCTACTCTAGAGCTAGAAAATAACCTTAAGAAGAAAAAGAATCTTACTCTTTCTTTACTTTCCAGGTTCAACATCAAAATAAAAGTTAACATTATCATTGAATTGATACCACTATTTGATCTTTTAACTTAATTTCAATAAACTGAATAAAGAGCTTAGTCACCTTATGCACCCACTATTGACTAAAAAGCTTCTTGAGCCATGAAAAACACAAACAAAATGAAAATATCAATGCAATGAAAATATATAATTGTAAAGTTTACCAAGAGACATAATTCCTCCACTCAAATCTATGGGTGATTTGCGACTGCCATCACTGAGAAGAGGATTAAACCCTTGGTCTCAAATGACACATTCTTTTCCCTTTTATAAAGGAACATCAAATACTATATAAACGCACTCAGTGTTCAGCTCAAGTACTTTATCTATGCAGTGCTGTTCTAAGAACAGCATTTCAGAATTGCAAATTGTATACAAGCAAATGAGAAACTTGTCATTTCCAGGTTCACATCTTTCAGTGGAAATTCTGTCACGTTCTTCTGAACCAATCAATGAAAAAAAATCAGATACTACAAACCTAAGGACCATATCCAGCTGCCAGAATTAAAAGTGCTCACACTGCCATGCCAACCAGCCAAGGCCCCACAAGCTGCTGCCTTGCAATCCAAGGCCAAGATAGTTTGTAAATAGAAAGGAATTAACATACTTGCTTTCCCCAAACAGCAGCAGTAAGTTTGCTAACTTAAGATAGCATTCTGCAATACGCTGTTCATGAAACAGGAGAATGAATTCTCAAACTTTGTTCTTCACTCTCTCTTATGAAAAAAATAAAAAACAAAAAGGGAAAACAAAGTTGAGCATCCTTAGATAATTGTCTTGGGTGGTCTGTTGTTTGGCTGGCTTGAAGGGTTCTTTAGCCCCAAAACGGCAACAGTAAAATGTGAATCAGACCCCATGCTGGCTGCTAGATATCAATCCCTGCTAAATATAAATACAGTCTTACCAAATGTCACATATGACACTGACATTTGGCAGCATATCTATGTTTGTGAAAAAATGATACTCTCTCAGGCTGCTGCTTTTTGCTCACAGACAAGAAGCATAGGTTCTGATTGCATTCCTGCCACTTTGTTTTCTTCATAAAAGTTCGTACCTTTTATCACTTCACCTCCAAAGCAGGCAGACAGCACAGTTACAGCTGTGGCACAAAGAGTGCAGTAAGGATCACTTTTCAAATTTTGAAATTAGACTTGGTTTGGACATCTTCAATTCCATAGTATAAACTCCAACAACTGAAGGACAAAACAGTAAGAGAGTACCACAACTATCTCCTAAAGAATACTCATTTTGCCAATGAATTACAAAACTGTCTGTGAAATAGTAGCAAAACATTGAGTATCATGATTTCTGAGACTTATTCCTGGTTCTGGGAAAGAACACTCTGTGCAGTTGTTGTAGCTAGTGCAGCCATTTCTAGATTCTATGACTTTAGCCTTGAGACCAGTGCAAATTTCTTAATTTTGTTATATAACTGTTTTCTGTTCATGACTCCATCTGAAAACACGTGTCACAAAATAACAATAGTTACCTTATTTGTAAAAACAATGGAGAAGAACTCTGTACTGAGAAGTCCAGTTTTCTACATCTCTCATAATTTACTCCTGAGCATGCAGCAGTGTATATTAATTAGTAAAATGCTCTTAATGTTTAAACATATTCTATTACCTAATGAAGTGGAGAAAATTCAAGCCCTTAAAGGTAATTATAATCAATTTAATCTTGCCTCTTATCTTTTGTAGGAGATGCTAACTACAGAATTTCCTGTCAATTCAAATGTAGCAAGTGCTGTCTGCATGCTTGATCTACAAGTTACATTTTTTAAAATGTTTAATCTTAAAAAAAATTAAAACATAGAATATGGCTGGATCTCAAATTCTGCTTTTTCATTCCTGTTTTTTTACGCTGAGGTACTGCACGCACAGGTACATATACCTTTAAATGCATTTATAATTGTATAATGAAAAAGCCCTAAAATATTAAACATGTATACCTGCTCTTAGAACTATCTCGACCTTATTAATACAATTTTTCAGAAAACATAATGGACTACCACATTTTCCATTCAGATGGACGTTCTTTTTAACAAGCACTCAAAAAGAAAAACCTATATACAGTGGCCATCTTGAAATATTTCAAGTGGCCCTTTCCTCATCCTTGTGATATTAAATACAACAGTAATTTCCTACAATAATAAATCTTGCTAACTGAAAACATCTATCTAGAGTATCATAATATAACAAAGTCTTAGTGTTTATCGGTCACCAGGCAATGCATAGCAGAGCTGCGGCTTCTCGATGACTACATTCAGGAAGTTGAAAACCACCCTTAAATGACTAACTTTGCATCATGTTCTACAAATAGTTATCCAGCAAGTTTTTGAAGTAGCTTAGGCATGAAGTGACTGAGCGGTCAAAAAAAAAAAATAAAAAAAGGAAAGCTGTAGTTTCTTATAACAACCACTGTTTTGCATGAACACAGTAGCAAATGCTAAGCCTATAGATATATATCTATCTACAGCTATATATATATAAATATATATATATATATATATGTAGGCTCTGGAGTGATCCAAGCAAGGAATTACAGGGTGACAAGCCTTACATGTGTATCTGGCAAGCTCCTCAAAACAATCATTAAAAATAGAACACCTTTATATCTGAAAGATTATCTGATAGAGTCTAATCAGAACAGTTTCTGCAAAGGAAGATTACGTCTTAGTCTGTTGGTATCTTTGAACATGTCAAACTAACTGCTAAACTAGAGCAAGTGATAAAGCACACAGACTTTCAGTCTTCCGAAGGATGTCAAGTTTCTAAAGAAATATACTGCAATTTGTGAAAAGTAAATATTGCCATTGCTAAAAAATGCTGGAAAACTAAAATTTTGAGGTCAACATTCTTTATTGCAATAGGCTAGTTTGATAATACAAAGACTAATAGCAGCATCCAGTCTGAATAAAATGGCCTATTTATTGACTTAAATTGCAGACAACTTGCCTCCTATGTCTTCTGCTCAACTACAGCCCGAGGCAAAGTGCTTGCAAAATCTTGGGAACTAGATTTGGAACCCAGCTCTCCTTCACATAGAAGTGTCCTAATCCCAAGGCTACATTTGGATTAAATCTTTCTGATCTGCTGTCCTCATGTCCCCGAATCTTTCATACGTATGAATGCACTATAGTGCCAGAGGTAGCCACTGAGCATTTCACCCAGCATATAAATGGCCTAGTGGTCAGCTCATTCTGGAGATTTAAAATTCAGGCCACTCAGGATGAGAGCACCCAGAAATCAGGACTCCGACTTTAAGTATTCTGACCATTGGATTTTTATGAGAAAGACAGATACAGACATCCTTCACCCCACTGATTCATCAAGCACTCAGGAGACAGCTTATGTTAAATTACAAATAAATGGAGAAGTCTCACATTTCTCACTGATTCCCAGACTCTGAAGAGGAAACTTCAGCAGAGGTCGCTCACTACAGGCACTGAAGGTACACACATAACTAATGAATACAGTTAGTGCGGCCTAGCAAGGTTACCCAGCTGTAAACAGTTCTAAAACCATTCTAAACTGGTATCACCATAGACCCCCTCCTCTCTCCCCAGATACAAGTTGCTATCCCTCTTTTAACCAATACTGGAGCCCATCACACAAGAAACAGCTTCCAGGAACTTACTACCATTACTAAATGTGTAGTTGTCATCTGAATTAGCTCCATGGATCTGCTCACTGTAGACTAGGAGAAGCATAAATGCCAGTGCCAGCAGTGAGGCAGCTTTGACTGAAGTGAACTTGGACAATCCTAGATCCACACACTTGGTCCCATCTGCAGGCCTTCAGAAGTACCTCCTGTTCTACTAATTGTACAGAGTTAATCAAGACTAATTCAAAGTTTCCTCTCTCCTCCTATTTAAACCAGTAGCCCAGAATTTTTCTGATGTACTATGTTAAGTGCTTAAATTATGTAAACTGAGTTCTGCCCTATTATTCCAAATCTCAAGTTTCTGTAAATAGGTCCAGCAATGTTCACTACATTTATTATACATCAGCAAGGAAAAAGAACATTGATGTAATAACATTTCCAGGTGACAACTGATCTTACATTAGCAAAGCCTAAGAAGATGGATGAACATTAACAACAAATAGGCCACATAAACAGAACACAGTATCAAAAAAGCAAATGATATCTGTAAGACTGGAAAAGAAAATGTACTTATACTACACAAGGCTGAAAAAGAAGATATCCCAAACCAGGAAAGGAAACTCAGTCAGTGAACTCTTCCATTCAATATTCTACAGTCAGAAGAGCACAGACACCCCTCAATAAACAAGAAATAACATGGAAAGTACTGCAATATCACTCTATTAATCAGTCATGCAATCTGACCTGAAATGTGTGTACTTCATCTGAAGAATAATATTTAAAAATTGGGAGAATTCCAAAAAGGAATATGAAGTATTACACATTTGAAAAATTATCCTGTTAAAATAGGCAAATATGAACAGAAAAATAAGGAATTATAAATTAAATGAGATTTAATAAGTATATAGAAAATATAGCACATAAAACAGAGTAATAGCTTCTCATAACATAGAGGACTTAACTCATTAATTGAATAAGCTTAAAGGATAGCAAAGCTAAACTTTTAACAGAGAAATATTATACCACAACACATATTTGGACTGTCAAAACTCATTACCACAGGAAGTCACTGAAGCCAAGATTTTACTCAGATTTAAAAAGAAAGCAGCTAATTTAAACATATAGTAACAATAAGAAGAGAAGAAAAAACACACACATATACACCTTAAGGAGTCTCAAACTTCAGGACCCAGGATTAAAAAATAATAGTAATTAAAAAAAAATCCTGAGAGATCACCAAGACACATTTGGTCATACAAATAGTCTACCCAACCTGACCCCACAGTGGCTAGTAGCCATTATAAAAGTGGCTAGTAGCCACAAATAAAAAGAGTATAAGCAACATGGCAAACACAGAACAAACTGTCCCTAAGACAGCTGAACATGAAGAGTGGATTATATTGCATCTGCTGACGACTTAACCCCAAAAAGCATCTGGTGCTGGCCAACATCCAACACACAAGGCAAACATGACTTCAAATTTGATGTTATATGGGTTTAACATCTTCTCTCACCTTGCAATTATTTTTATTTATTTATTCATTTTAAGAAGAAGAACCATAAGTTTATTTGCAAATAAAAGTTCAATCCAGTGCTTAGACTCATTCCAGGAAATGTGTCATCTTGTCTTTTTGGGATATATCCCAAGAATACCTCAAATGATCCTAGACTAAAATAAAGACTGGCACTATGTGTTTCATTTGAAGAGTATTTCCAGTAAAAACAAAATCAAGGATGGAAAAAAAAAAATTTACTTCACATGAAGGGGGGAGGGGAATTTAATTTTTTAGAAATCTATGAACTGCCTGACATCCTTCCCCACCGAAAAAAAAATTTTCATAGACAACCTACATTCCCTAATTTATTTTGGATATCTCTATACACATACATACACAAAACAATGGATATCTCTATATACATCTACGTATTTGTTTGCTCTAACTTTGCAGCTTGATCTGTTTTGAGATAGGATTAGACCAGATAGAAAAAAATAGGTTGTCATCTATGATTACATGTAAAGCATACGCAAACATTACATAACCATATATTATGTCCCTATCTACTATTAACTCTGTTTGCTCTTAGAAAGAATGTATTGTATGGTGGGGTTTTTGGTATTTTTTTCAAAAATTTGAGGAATTCCTTCAAACAGTTCCATGTTTTCTCCATACCCAGTAAGTTCCTATCCTTATGGATAAGAACAATAGGACAGTAAACAGAAGGGAGAAAACATGAAGTTTAAAAGTTTTAAAGTCTCCTCTTTTTTCATGCCAAAACCTTAAACTTACTTAAATAGTAGTCAGTTGTCCTTGAACAGGCAGAAAGAACAATATCTTCAATAGAGGTATCCTAAAAGACTTTTGGGTTGTTTCCTTTTTAAAAGAAAAAGTAACGTGACAAAAAACCAGACCTACCTTTTGCTCCATACTGACAGAAGTATTAAGTCTGGCTTTCTATCAGAGTTCCTAGTGTTCTACGGCTCCCTATCGTCCGTCTCCTGCTTTCACAGTACCTGGAACTTTCTCCTGCTTCCCACCAGTACTATGAAGTGGACATGCAGCAGTGTGTGCCCTGACCACTCAGACTTGCGTGTGCAGCGACTGGGCAGTAGCTGCTTTCTTTCTGAATGGATAAAGGATTGGAATATAACCGCCTTTCTTCTATGCAAATATTAATTGTAGACTCTAACTGTCAAAAGTTTTATAAAAAGTCGTGGCTGTATAGATTAAAGAAAAACAGAAAAGTATTTGTACAGGCTTTGTGGCCTTCACAAGCCTAGCTAAAAATTCACATGCACTGTTAGGCCATGAATATGAGGGGTATGCCTTTTATTATGCAAAGAACTTCCTCAAAGAAACTAAAATACTTTTGATCGTCTTTACTCGCACTCACAAAGATATGAAGAAAAGTTCAAGAGAACTATATAATAATATGTTTCAAAAAAGTTCTAATATAAATAAAGGGGTGATACAACATTTACAAAGAGTATGGGAAGACAGCTTATGTAACTTTGGAAAATCGGGAAAGAAATAATGTCCATCGCTTTCCAGTGACCCCTGCCAGCTAATACAGGAACAGCATTGTTCAGCTCCAACTGCTCCACCCTGCGCTGTCTAGTTAACCTCTCAAACAAAACTGACTGTCTTTTTAATACAGGGATGCAATCCTTCTAATACAACATCAGTATCCTGCTTCCTATTTCAAAGGTTACAGAACTCTGAGTTTTCACTGAATTTATACTAGTATTAGGTAGCTATGGATACAGCTAAGAACAACTTTTTGAAATGAGATAAGCTAATTCTGCTTTGGGAGAAATCCAGTATGGGGAGAGTTGAAGTGTTCACAGACTTACTGACAATTTATTTGTGTCATATTGCACATAATATAAAAAGAGGAAAAATATCTACTACAAACATTGAATTAAAGTTACTAGATTTCCAAATTCTTGTTCAGATTTCAGGCTCGTATTTTACTCTTTATCATTTAATTCTTCTGTATTCAGAGTAACTAAAAAAAAAAAAAAGGCATCAAAACATACAACAGGAAATTCAACTGCATGAGTATTCAGCTTCAAATGGTGACCAGAATCTTAAATGTATCCATCCCAAGTATCATTCTCAGCCTTTCCTTTCCGAACTAAAAACTGTTGGCAAATATTGTAAAGGAGGGCTCTAGGGAAAACAAGTCAGAACTGACAGAAGTATGAGATACCTACGTACATCTGTTCCTGAACACCTTACTGAAACAAAAATAAGACTTCTGAGAAGAGGATTATTCTTTCCAGGGAGTCACAAATAAAGCAACAAATCAAATAAGATCACCAACCTTAAGAGCTACAGAAACAGTCAAATACCTACAGCTATTTATAAATCCAAAGATTTAGCCACAAAATACTTTTATGCTCCAACCTCCACAAAAGAAAAGCTTCTCAAGCTAAACATTAATGTCCTGTAAAACGTAACAGGAATATACCATTTTGTCACTTACACTCTGAGCAGTCACTCTAACTGTACCTAACAATATTAGGATTAACGGGTTATTTCCAGTAAGGCAGTTCTACCTGGTAACAGATACCGTCATCTGTTTATCACCATCAAAAGGAAAAAAATAAGCGGGCAAATTACTGACAACACACTGTATTTAGTTTCATTCCTGTGAGAAAAGAACAATGTGTTAAAATTCTTAAATCATCTGTATTTTCTATAGGAATGTTCCATCAAAAACAATTTCAGAACATTAATTAAAGTTCTTTCAACAAGTCGGATCTTCCAATTAATTACTTTTCCCAGTTAATTATATTACAGATGAGCAAAACTGGCAAATTTAGAACAAAACGCAAGACTCGGTGCTTTTCAAGTGACCAACAACCTGTAAAAGCAATTAAAAAAAAAACAAAGTTCCAAGCACAAAGCCTGAGAACATGGACTAAAATGTAATTAACTGTAATATATCGGGGTTACATGAGCTCGGGGAATAACAGCGAAAGGAAAACAAGGAAACATCTGCATAGTTTTACTATTTTGTAATCCTTCCCCCCACCCCAGCCCTGCTCCTTCTTTCTGGCAAATGAGGATAACAGGAAAAATTGTAATCCACAATGGAAGTAGTCTAACATTTAGTTTCTCTAACTGAAAACCAAGCAAAACATATAAGCTGTAAAGAGGCAGTCACCCGGTCAGTTTGGAAACGGAAGAGATGGGCTAAAGATAGAAAGAACAGAAAAAGAGGACCAAGGGAGGAGGAAGGCATGGAAAACCCAAGAGCACAGGCGGAGATGAGGTCAGAGATGAAGGTAAGGATGCTGCTATTTAGGGCCTTTAAAGGAAAGCAGAAAAAGCAACTTTGACCGCCCGAGAGACGCGTCCGGGCACGCACCGCGCGCGCGGCGGCTGCAGCAGCGCAGCCTCGGCAGGCAGACGCACTGCCGCCAGCGCCGCCGAGCACCTCGAGCCTCGGAACCGCGGCCGCGCGCCGCGGCCCGAAGGAACCGGCCAGGCAGCGGCAGCGCGGAAGACGCCGGGAGGCTCCGCGGCGCCCGGGCGGCCCGGCCAGCCCCCGCACGAGGCGGAATGCGGAGCCGCGGAGGCCGCGGGCCTCGCTGCCTCCCGCCGCCAGCGCGGCTCGTCCCGCGGAGGGGCGCGGCGGCTTCCCCCGCCCGCCGGCCAGGGGCTGCGAGGGGAGCCGAGAGGGGCGGGCCGCCCGCGGAGGTCGCCCCAGCGCGGCGGGACGCGCCGCGCCGCGCCGCGCCGCCGGGATGCGCGCCCCGCGCTGCCGCCGCCCCCCGCCAACGGCCGCCGCCCCCCGCCAACGGCCGCCGCCGCCTCGCGCCCGGCCGCGGCCCCGGCCCCAGCCGCTGCCCCCCGGCAGGCGCGGGGGGAGGTCGCCTCCCGCCGCGGCGGGGATGCCCCGCGCCCCGGCTGCGCAGGGGCAGGGGCAGGGCGGGCCGGGGCGGGAGGCAGGGGGGGGTCCCGACCTTACCGGTTGCCCGGCGCCGCGGCGAGGCGGCGGCGGAGCGAGGCGGCGCGCGCCGCAGACAACAGCAGCCGGCGGAGCGCGAGACTGCGAGGAGGCGGCGGCGGGCGCGCGCGAGGCAACAGCTGGGCTGGATTGGGGGGGGGGGGGCAGAAGGGATGCGCGCGCGCCCCGGCGGCAGCAACAGCGCGCCACCCGCGCCGGCGCGCGCCACCGAGCCGGGGCGGGCCGAGGGGCGGCCCCCGCCGGCCGGGGCCGAGAGGGGGTGGGGCCACGGCGTGATTGGCGGCAGTGTTGTCCAACGAGAACCGGAGTCAGGAGAGGCCGCGCCTGACGGGCAGCGCGCAGCGCAGTGGGCGTGGCCAGCGTGACAGACAGCCCCGTGTGCGAATGGGCGGGCGAAAAGAAGGGGGCGGTCTCAACGGCTTCAGCTGCCGCGGCCGGTGCGATGGGCATGGCGAGACCGAGCAGCGGACGGGGGCGGGAATTTCCTTGAGCGGCGTCGCCGCTGCCCAATGATAGCGGGGCGCCGTAGGATGCGCGTCCCCCGCCGGCCAATCGCACGGCCCGGGGCGGGGGCAGGAAGGCGGTGGGTTTCCTGCGCCGCCTCCTCGCGTCGGCAGGCTGGAGAGGAATGAGCGGGGACCCTGCGCGCGGCGGCGGCTCCGTGCCGGGGGCAGCGGCTGCGCAGGGCGGCCCGAGCCGCTGCGGTAGGTGCGGGGCTGCGGCGGGGGAGGGCCCGCTCGGGCTGAGCGCCGGCGGGCGGCGGGGGCGGGCGCGGCCCCGGCTCCCCCTCGCCGCCAGGAGCCTGCGCCGTCGCCCTGCCGTACCCGGCAAGGCCCGGTAACGGTGCGAGCAGCACCGCGGCCTCGAAAGCCAGCGAGACGCTGATGGCTCCTCGATCGGGCTTTCGGCCTAGCGCGGCCTGGCGCTTCTGCTTTTTCAGTTATTCGTTTGCCAGCCTCTTCCGCTGAATAGTCTCTAAATTTTTCTCCGCCAGCTGCAGCAGTCATTAGAGACTCAAACAACTGCTGCTCCATGAAGAGTGGTGTAAGTACTGCCGTGAGGGAGATTGTGTAGTTTGATTTTTTTTTAAAAAAAAACATTATCAAGCCCACATAGATTACTTGAACTAAGGCTGCACCAATGCAAGGAGAACTTACGAATACCTAACCCCTATTCATACCAGCGTAATGCAAACGTTTTATTTAAAACAGGACTACAGTATTTCTTGCTAGGTGTTCATTTACTCAAGTGCTTATTGAAGCAGCAGTAAAGCTCTGTTAAATCAAGTCAGCGTGCTATTTAATTTGACCTTTCTGTAGTATCCTTTCCTGATCTTTGTTAGGCAACATTCAAGATGTACATTTAAACTAATAGGTCTGTGTTATCATTACTCTTGACCTGAATGGTATATTTCAGCCTCCTTCCTCTTTATTTTTTCCTCCTAAACAGGATATAATTAATTACTGCAATATTCTAATTATGCAGATAATCCCACCAAGGTCAGTAATGCTATTTATATAATGTTTCTTATTCCTGAAAACTTTCTTCTAATCACACAGATTCCTATAAGCAGTCCAAAGCTTTTTTGTTTTGGCTTTTACATACTATTTGCCTTCAATATTGGTTCAGTGTTTTCACTGAACCAAGAAGAGTAAGTTTAGACTTGTGTGCTATAGTTGTATTTTTTTTCCAGCATTAATCATCTTGTTGTGGTAGCTAGTCTTTAGGTGAGGATTTGCAGATATTTCCTTTCTTAATGAAAGGTGGGCAAATGCTCTGCATAATCAAAGCCTTCACTGTTATGTCAGCTGTACTCCTTACTATTAGTTTTTTGGGTTTTGTTTTTGTTTTTTTTCCATCTTCCTTTACTTGTGGGACTGCAACTTCCTTTACTTGCAGGATTCATAGGGCTTTTTTAAATCTCAAAAGTCCATTTGGATTTTCTTCAACTTTCATCAAAAAAGTGTCTCTGAAATTGAATAGAACCTTGCCCTGGTTTTGTAATCCTTCTCAATCTTGCAGTTAGATTGAAGAATTAGATTAAGACTAATTAGAATGAGGAAAGGTAGTATAGTGTCCTATGCTAAATTTTCTGTGCGTGCTTTTTAAAAGTGTGTTAGTAAATGGTTCTGAACACTTAGGAAAACAGAAAAACTTTTCATGAAGTGAGCAGCCTTCAAAGTAAGTAGCCCTGTCTCATACATCTTAAGCAGCTTTCTGTTCTTTCCCTCCAGAAACAGTTGATAGCACCTTCTTTGAGTATCTGATAACTGATACTTCTAACAGTGTTGAATTCCGTTTTTCCTCTTGGGCACAAGTTTACAGTCAGCTTCTTTTGGTTTCTGTTTTCTCCAGTTTGTTAATGAGAGATTCTCCTTCTTGTAGCATCAGCAGCAGAGATTTCTAGTTTTCCAAAATATCTTCATAAAAGGGATGTTGAAACACAGTTTCGGATCGCTACCATCTTGTTTAGCCACAAACTTGCACTTCTGAATGCTGGAAATACTTAAAGGAATCGTAGTAGTTGTTCCATCGTCATCTGTATCTGCTGTATAGTTCACATATGTTCTTAAAATGACAAAAATGCAATGCTCTCTAAACTTCCTCCAAATTTTTCAGTTTACTTAACAATTAACACCTCTGTTGAGTAACGCTGCTCAGCTCCCCTCCTTCCCTAAGAATGACCTCCCAGTTCCACCATTAACAAGCTTTCATCAGCTCCTGTGGCAATCTGAGCAGAGCTGAGATAGCAAATAAAATAAAAAAGGTCTACAAAACCACAGTTAAATATATATTTTTTTCCTGCTAGTTCAGCTGTATTAATGGGCCTGCTTGGGGGCTACACAAGCATTGATGCTAACCAATGGGAGGGAATGCATTGGCTGTAATTCCAATGCAGATTTTAGGCTGAGCTGGATCTTTACTGTAAGAGAATCCTCCACTAGTGCTAAATCCAATCCATTCAAACTTCATACCCAAACTGAACAAAAAATTAGGTCTGATGAACTACACTACTCCCCATCCCTGCTCTTGCTCCAGTGCTTATCTGAGCGCTAAGTCAGTTCAACTTGCTAACTTGGCAGAAAAGTAGCCCAGTTAAAAAGAAAAAAGTGCTAATAGTTTTCTGCTTGGTTAGCATGTTGAACAGGCTTACCATGTGATCTTGCGAGCATCAGCAGGAACAGCGGTAGCTTGCAGCAAGGAGCACTGAGGAGAGAGAAGGGAAGCCGCACTTGTCCTCCTCTTGTGGTCTGCTGACAAGAATTCTTTGTTTTCGCTGAGATAGCCCAAATGCAGTTCCGAGTGTGGTAGTCTGGGAATAGTTTGGCAACAGTGAATCACTAGCTTTTTTCTACTATATCATTTAACCATGTTCCAAGAAAACTTCAGTGGAAAATGAAATAAGGTAGCTTAAACTACCCTCAGAAAAGTACCACTCTGAGTAAAAACATTGAGAGGCAAACTATTTCCACATTGTTTTTGGAAGGCATCATTTCTGGTCTTTCAGGTCTGTCTTAAATGTTCCTGTATTCTCAGGCACAGTCCTCAGGTTTACTTTCCTCAATTCCCAGTTATTACATATACTGTTTGCCAAATGTACCTTTATTTTTTTATAGGATTACAGTGAGAGGGATAAACCATCACATCTCACAAAGGAAGTATGATCCAACACAAGGACTTACTGCTTATTGGAATCAGACACATTTTGGTGTTTTTAAGCAATATATTCCAATACTTTTTTTCAGAAAGCCTTGTCAGAGTGGAAATAGAATGAAGTTGTTGCTTAAGGATAAAGTTTTACCTTTTGCTGTGGCATGTTCTGGATACTCTAAGTGAGAGGCTGTGTTTGGAACTAGCTTAAACATCTCATCTGGAAGAAATCAAAGTTCAGTTTCTTATTTCAAATGAGATTAAATTTCTAAAAATCTCAAATATTTAAACTAGTTGTTTGAATAAGAAGTTTTATTTTAGCACTAACTGATATGTAATTATCAATTGCTATATCATGAAATATTAAGGAAAACCATAGTTCTTCATAGCCCTGCTTCAAAATTGGTATTTTACACTGGCTGTGAAAGTCTTCTGGCAAATGCAGTAGTATCATAGAATCAGTCAGGTTGGAAGGGACCTCTGGAGATCATCTAGTCCAACCTCCCTGCTCAGCAGGGTCACCTAGAGCATGATAGACAGGACTGCATCCAGGCGGGCCTTGAAGATCTCCAGAGAAGGAGACTCCACCACCTCCTTGGGCAACCTGTTCCAGTGCTCTGTCACTCTCACAGGGAAGAAATTCCCCCTCACATTCAGGCGGAACTTCCTGTGCTTCAATTTCTGCCCATTGCCTCTTGTCCTGTCACATGGGACAAATAAGTCTGATAAATACATTAGTAATATGAAAACTAACATTTATGACTATTATTGCAGATATACCTGTTCATGTATAAATTTCTATGTAGTCATGAAGTAAAATATACTACCAAGCCAATAAATAAAGTCTAAATAGTCTTAGACACCATATACTGTAAATGCTTTTCGTCAAACAGTTGTCCCTATAGGTGATATCCATGGATTTAGTATATTAAGATTGCTGCTTGACAGAAAGTAGTAGCACTGCTCACTGGCTCAAGTTCAGTCAGGTCATTTCAGCTGAAGCTCTACAGTTTGCAGGATCAATCAGCTGATTTCTTTCTTGCACTTGTTAGTTTATGTTTTACTGTGATTATTCATTATAGAGAGAATTCTGTTACTTAATATTGGACAATGAAGCTAACATAGGTGCCTCAGTACTGCAGGAAAATGAATTTCAATCTATTCTCATCATGCAAAACCCCTAAATTAATTTGGCAGCTACTTTAGAATTAAAGCATCATTTGTTTCACAGAATAGAGTAAAAGGCACTCTGGTCCTGACACCATTAGAGTCCCTCACTGAAAAGGGGGTTTGTAAAAGAACTACTAGAAAATAGAGAATGTAGATGAAGTGGAAGAGGTGAGAAAGCAAAAACAAGAAATTAGGCTCTTTTAGGGAATACGTATAATAACTGTATATCAATATTTTTGACTTCTTCCCACCTCTCCCCCCTTTTTTTTTGTTAGGTTGTTGCTGACCATTGAAAGACTTCCTCTCAAAGCTGTTTAAATGAGAATGTCCCTGGCGCAGAGAGTACTACTGACATGGCTTTTCACGTTACTCTTCCTGATCATGTTGGTGCTAAAGTTGGATGAGAAAGCGCCATGGAACTGGTTCCTTATTTTTATTCCAGTCTGGATATTTGATACTATTCTTCTAGTTATGTTAATTGTAAAAATGGCTGGACGTTGCAAGTCTGGCTTTGATCCTCGCAATGGTTCCCAAAACATCAAGAAAAAAGCTTGGTATCTCATCGCAATGCTACTTAAATTAGCCTTCTGCCTTGCCCTCTGTGCTAAACTGCAACGATTTACTACCATGAAACTAGCCTATGTATTTATCCCTTTGTGGGCTCTGCTTATTGGGGGTATGATTGAACTTGGATACAATATCTTCTATGTACGAAGAGACTAAAATGTAGTATGTGGTTTCCAAGTCTGAGAACGGTACCAAATTACTGGATTATTATAGCTTTGCAACAAACTTGACCTCTAAATTAGAGCATCAAGTTAGGAATCGGTCACTCTGGAGATCATCTAAACCAGACTGAAAACTGAAAACAGATTTATTCCATTTTTTATTTCAAAACTGTCACATATGCTCCTGTAAATAAAAGTATTGTTCAACATCAGCTGTTTTAGTATGATTTAGTTACGTGCTACATCTAATAAAATGTAGGCTCTTCACCTCCCTTAAGAGGACCTCATGCAAGCAATTACAAATGTTCTCCTCCAGATCATTCAGCATATTGGGCAATCTTTGGAAAGAAGGCCTAGTTTTCTACATGTTGTCACTCAAGAAATAGCCTATTATAGAAACTAATGTTAACTGGTTAAGTTTGCTTTAACAGTAACTGTTAAAAGCCACTAAATGAGAACAAAAAAGGAATGAAGTAACTTAGTGTTTTCTGAGTATGAGAATGTCGGTTCCAGTGTGAAAGACTAAAATAAGCATTTTTGAACCACTGAAACATGCACAATAAAGTGCAATAAAGTGCAAATATGCTTACCTATATAAAAAAAAATCTGAACTGTGCCTGGAATTTATGATTCAAGGGAGAAAAACAGAATACTGATTACCTTCCCAAGTAAAAATTCACTGCTCTAAAAAGACTGAATGGGTGAGGTTTTGGTAATGCATTTTTACTTACAGAAAGCAGCAAGAAAAATGTTTTTAATGTTCTGTTATATTAGATCTATTAAGGTGAAGCCTGGGCTTTAAAGAATAGTATCAGATAACAAACTCAGATGTGAGCAAATGGACTAAGACACATCTATTCAAGTAAGAGTTGCTATAAATACAGCGTTCAGAAAGAGCTGACGAACAGGTTTGATGGACTTAAAACTGTTCTTCCAAGAGTCAGGATAACACCATATTGCACTATAAGAAGAAAGCTCCAAACAAAGCTTTTTAATTAGTTGCATTCAACTGCACCTCTCCAAAAAAGTTTCCCCCTCCCCCCTCAAATCACAGAACTTTTTTTGCTTGCTTTTTGGGTACAGGGACATAGACCGATAGGAACCACATTGTCGGGGATTATCGAAAAGACTTAGGGTATGTAAATGACCTGTTCCATTCTAAGACAATGGATCTTGATTCAAAGCATCAGTGACAAAATGATCTTTGGAGAGAATTCTCGTTTGCTATACAGTAGCTGACTGTCCTATTTTGCTAAAAGGGAAGCTAAGGAATGATAAAAAAAATACCTTGCTAATCCTTAGCTGTTAAAAATATATATATATATTCCAGAGTATTTATAACCATCTTATTTTAATAAATCTTATTTTAATAAACAAATTTCCAACTTAAACTAAGCAAATCCATGTACCCAGTCCTAATTTACAAGCACTACAGTTTATTAGGAGTTGAAATGACAACTTAAAAATCTGCTCATTCTTTTCCTTTAAACATCTATAGAGAGTGAAGTATTGTCATTCCTTTGCTGGTAACAGTTCTCCCTAGGAATGGTATCTATGCCATACTTAGTTTTTAAAAATACTTCATAGCATGAGAGAACCTGCATCAACTGCTACATGTTTGAGATGCAAACCTTTTGCTCACTTACACATTGGCTTCCTTCAATGTCTAGCCACCTTACGCAGTTTCTCAGGTCTATCAGACAGGAACTAGGCTCACGGAGCTGTGTAGCTGCAATCTTCAGCTGTGTCCCATCTTAGGCAAGCTGAAACTGAGAGAGATGTTTTATGGAATGCTTTAAAAGTTTATAGAGAAGGTGAAAGTGATGGAAAGATCTACCTCCAATACAAACAAATACTTAACAAACATTGCTTTATCTGCCAATAGGTTAACAAGTGTAACAAGTGCTTAATATTCTGAACAAGATTTAAATATATATATATATATATTGACACCTATAGGGCATGCCTGTTCCTGAATAAGTCTTAATTGTAGAAGGTGAAAGAATGACAAGGGCCCAACTTACCTTCATCTGGCATGTTATGGCACCAAATGTAAAAATGAGTATCTTTGGACTTTATAGATCTGAAGATTATAGCAGAACAAATTAAAGCAAAGGAGTCTTCACATGTTAGAGAACACAAAAAAAAACAGAAGACTTAGAAGAGCAGCTTTCTTCAACCAAGTTGATGTTAACGAATTGTTGCAGTTTAACACAAAAATGATGGAAGACTAAAAACCAGTTTCACTGGGACTTGGTATATTAGCAGCATGAGCTAGGATTAATGACTTTTCCCCTTTAATAAAACCTTTCGATTCCACAGGAATCAAACTCTTTCAGGTAAGTTTTACATCTCTAATTAGATAAAATTGAACATAGTTGTTCCACATCTCCTTACAATTATTGCCTCTAATTAATCAGAAAAAGAGCTTAACTACCAACAACTTGGCAGTTTTGGTTGTGGGTTCGTTTCCCTCCCTCTCCCCTCAAAAAAAAAAAAAAAAAAAAAAAAAAAAAAAAAAAAACTACTTTCATTTACAAACTAAGTATTCCCAACACAAAAAGCTGAAGCAACAGTTCCCTTCTGGTGTTCCTGTTGTTGGCATACACAAATTGACTTCCTTTACCAGAAGCTATTTAGCATATGCAGCCACTTGGAAGCACTGATACTATGTTTGCTAGTTTTTGGTCCTTACAGCAGTATTTTGATAAGGGATTTTGATCCCTTTTAACTTGCATCAGCTTTAACACTGACTTAATAGTATGCTGTGACTCCTTTGTAGATTTTTTTTTTTTTTGGTGGTATCAGAACCTCCTTCAGAAAGACTTATGACACAAAGTACACTGTAGTCCCTTGGGATCTTTTTAAGGTGTTGTTGCAGGAATTCCAGCTATTTATAATTACCACCATCTCAAAGGCATTGTTCACAACTTTGAAACAGAATAATATTTTCTGTATCCTTTTTTTTTTTAAGATTTACAGACTGATATACCTATCATTAAATGAAACAATGTCTTTCAGGTGGAAAAAGCAGATTTGATAATGTCAGGGAACAGGGAAAGTTGATTCCCAGACTGCTTATATTGTTTTGCAAGAAGGCATCAACAGAAGGAAGTCACTAACAGCTTATAAGCACTGCAATGGGGTGTGGGGGAGAACTTCACTCTCTACCATTGTGTTTTAAAATGCAATTCAAAAGCTTGATGTTCTGAAATGAGACTGAAAATATGTATCCTTTTTATGGAGATACATATATTACATCATTTATTTCTATTCAAATCAATTACACAAGCTCAAACATTTAAGCATGCACTGTAAGAGATCACCTACTTTTATGTGGTTCAAGAAAATATTCAATACACATGTAAAAGGTCATGAAACTTTTTCATTTACCATTCATATTGCTTTTCTTGATTTGTCACAATATTAGAATTTGTTTTTTTATTTTATCCTCAGAAGTACAACTGTGACATATACACCCCCACCTTCAACCAATTTTAATCTAAATGCTCTAAGAGTGTGTGCGTGTGTGTGTACATGCATCCTAAATCAATTGCTAGGCATGGATGACAATTTAAGATACCATAGGTCTTAAATAAGTTAAGAATTTAAGAACTGAAAAGAGTATTAAGTAATTTGCCATATATGCATAGTAGTACAAAAGCAAAGTCTTAAGAGTAACCTCATGGAAATCGCCATATACCTTTTTAGAATGTATGTCAATGTTCTTCATTATTTTCTCAAATAATTGTGTATATCAAACTGTTACATCAGGCCAAACAAGATTTCAGTTTAAAATTGGGTATACCCGAGATATTTATGAAAGCAACAATTTGTGGCATTCCTAGAAACTAAATTCAACCAGTATTAGATGGTACCTACTTCAACACCACTACATTTCCTGTAGTTAAGATCCTTATTCACTGCATCCTTTAAAGTTGAGTTTAGTAGCATGAAAATAGTGCTACACTTTTTTTAAAAAAAAGAAAAGGTAATTTCAGCTAAGTTCTAAGCTGTATTAGACAGTATCATACTCTTTCTTTGCACCTTTAGCATTTTAAGTTTTGAGCTTTTAAGCTCAGCCTCGCGTGTCGGCCCTTTAGAATTCAGTTGTTCTGGCTGTCAATTCTTCCTGACAAAAAGGAACAAATTTTTGCGGACTAAAGCAACTTAAGGAATCACCACACCTTCGGACAACTAGAATCCTACTCAAACTAATTCAACATTTTCTCCTTGTACTTTTACTGAATTTGGTTGTAGAAAGATCTGGAACTTGATAGTGCTGTTACCTTCATTTTGCCTCTTCCAAGAAAATCAACGTCAAGGTCAGTCAGATTTAAGAAGCTTTTTCATATACAACAGAATGACAGCATAAGAGCAGGAAACAAGAACTCAAGCACAGATAAAACTCAGCATTCATTTCTAAATTTATGAAGAAATCACTGCTAAGAGACATTTACCAGCCTGAAAACCTACATTTCTCAGATTAACAAATACTCTGGACTGCATCATGACAGAACATATACCTGAACTACTGCACGTTTAGCTATTACCAGTTTTTGCAGTTTTGATTTATGTCACATTAGCCTTCAACAGCTATGTCCAATTGGCTCCCTTTTTGAGGCACTCATTCTATTTTAACTACTCTATTTTGTTTCTATTTGATAAAAATAACTGCCTTGAAAAGCATTCTTTAAATCATAGGCCTAACCTGTACTAAGCACTGCATTTTTACCCAGGTGGACTATATCCAAAATAAACACTGCAGTCACTTTGCTCAAAATTCCTCAAGGGTTAAAACATTTATATTAATTTGCAACAGAAATTAGTTTGTATTTCTAATTCCAGTCATAAAATATTTGAAGTTAAAATGAAATTTAGCACAACTTTAGTTATCCTAAATCTGTGTTTGGTTTTATTTATTCTGCTAATTTAATGAAAGCATGAAAAAAATATATTGAGTGAGGTGTCATACAAGTATTTCAGATTCTGAACAACTTTTACAGACCTTAAAACTTATCTAATGAAAACCTCAGGCCATTAAGAGAATCCAAAATATGTAAACCTGAAATGTATTACATTTGGAGATTAACTGGTACAGAAAACATTAAAATGGTTTCAAAAATAAAACTTGATAAATGTAGAAGTTTAATCTGCTGTTTTAATCATTGGTTGAATCAGATTATCAAAACTGAATACCACGTATTAAAAGACTATTTAGACTAATTCCCTCATCAGTAGGCTCAGCTATCACCTCGCCCAGAACATGAGAAGACCAATGTTTAGGTGGAAAAGTACAGCACAAATCCAAAGCAAATATTTGTATCATAGCACAGAGAAAAACAGTAATTAGAATATAATGAATTTGGAAATTGTATATCCCTGAATGACTATAATAGAGTTAGTTACATAAATATTGTGAAGTTAACCATTGCTTCTGAATGAGAAGTTGTACATAGAACATAAAATAATTTCTAATAAAGAAATGTGTGACTGGTGGGAATCAAAGTTTCCCAAGTTTTCTGACATTTACTGCAAATTCAGTGGAATCTGCACAAAATATCAGTACCATTATACAGCTTTCTAAAGTGCATTTCGTCCAATTAAGTGATGAAACATTAGCTGAACATGAGTAAAACAGCGACTCACAGTCAAAGAAAGCAGATTTTCAACAATGTAATTCCCAGTAAAGTATAGATGGATAAAAATTTGTCCTTTCTATTCCCAACTTGTATACATTCACAGTTAGGTCAAATGGGCTGGTCTGCCTATAGTCAAGACTGTCTCAAAAAGGGAAAAAACTTTGGCTGATTTTTTGATCAATTCAGCATTCTTATTCACATGCAGATATGAGAAAAATAGTCATTTTTAATCACTGAATTATTTTCCTGTATTTCTTGCACAAATCAATTTTCCAAATTTGTGATGTTCTACTGATGTTTCACAGCAGTCTATTTTGTTTCTATTTCCTATGTTATTTGCAATGCCAACTTATCTACTCCGCTTAAAATCAACTCTATTTTATCACCAAGGAATTCCTTCACATCTGATCACTTAAATCACCCTCTGAAGTAATACTTTAATACTAAACAGAGCTAATATTTCTGTTAAAGAAGTATCAGATTTTTCAATATAGTAACAAGGAAGGGAAAATCCGCAAGCCAGTGGTCCTTGTGATGAAACACTATTTCAGAGTCAATATGCAGGCATCTTGGGGGATGAAATGACACCCAGTAACGCTTGTCTGCAACACAGTCAGTTGGCAGCGAAATGGGAAGTTGCTGCCACCCAAAAAGCCACTAGTAGTAATGATACAATTTGTTGCTACCCACAAGCATGGTACCAATATCTAGGTAAACATTTCTAAAGTTCTGCACGTCGTGGCATTAACAGGAACACTACTGCAAACACACATGTGAATACCACTGTGTTACAGTCAAGAGGCCTCAAGCAGATTTACCCAGTCTGCAGAAGAACAAAGGGCCAAAACAGAACTAAAACATAAGATTGTTCATCAAAAGTAACAGAAAGAGCACTATATAAAGCTGAAAAATTGGAGAGGGGGGAAACGACAAGCAAGACTAGTTCCAGGACATCAGAAGGCATGAAAGATTTATTGCTGAAGCAAAAGTCTGAAGTTGTATGTGGCAGGAATAAAGATTATAGCATAGGTCCACTTGAAACCAAAGCAAGACTTTTGTCAGACAAATGAACAACTTGGAGGCTGAACATCTCAGAAAAGGTACTCCCCTCTTAAAAAGCAACCGCATCAAAATGAATACACCACAAGTAGAGGACAAAAACTTTTTTTTTTAAGCAAACTAAAAAGTATATATTAATATATAGTTATTCAACTCAAAATGTTTACACCTTCAAATACAAAAAGTTCTGATAGCAATTAGTAATCCCAGCATTGTTCATAATCTGTTTGCAAGGAATTCTGTCTATAAATCAGGATCTATTTTGTCTCAGAAAGTCAAAGGATGCATGAAAAACTGCAAGAACCAATACATTTTAAAATTTTGAAAGTGTTTAAAAAAAAAAGTTGAAGATTCAGGCAGCTCAGAAGCAGCAAAATTACAGAACTAAGACACACCTGAGCAGGTATGGCTGAGGCCACAACAGCCAAGACCACTGAACAGGTTTTTAAATGGAAAAAAAAGTTTAAGTTTCAAGTGCAAAGCTACACCTGCTAAACTATTTTCAAGATTGATTTTCTCAGTCTGGACATGACCTGGGATGCAGGAAATTGTCTGCCGTCAAAGGGGATGTATATATTTTAGTAAACTCTGACATAATTAAAAAAATGCTTGAACCATAATGGAAAAATCAACATACAGATCACCAGCATACAAACGAGACAAAAAACACCTAAATAAAATAAAAACAAAACAAAAAAAAACCCTAGCATCTATCAAGACTGGATTTGATGAAGCTGGAGCCTTCTGCAAACTCACTTGAAAAAGCTGCGTGCTTGGTGCAGACTAAAACATGCAACTCTTCCCTTTTACTGTCCTCCAATAGCTGGCACATAGAAGGGAAATGGAAGGCTACTACATTTTGTGTGTGTGTGTGTGTGTGTGTGTGTGCGCGCACACGCTGTGCACACACTCATGAACCACAGAGATTATGGGCAGAAATTTGCCAATAATCCAGAAAACACAAGGGGAGCTGAGACTGTATTTCTATCAAGAAGATTCAAGTTATGTGAACCAATTTGTTTTTCGAATCGGGATGTGTTAGACTAATATAACTTACCATGCCACATGCAAACCACCTGCTTATGGAGTGAGAGGAAAACAAGATCCCTGAGGCTGCAGAACCAGTAGTAATTTCTTAACCAGCATTAATGAAAATAGCAATGACTCTTAAGGAAATATTAGCCACATCCAAGAGTTTCTATTGCTTCTCTAATACGTAGTTATGGCTATGTAGGAGTAACATTTAGTAATTCAAATGTTGATTTGATTTAATAATTCCTTGACAGACCTATTTCAGATTAAACAATTTAGGGCACTCATCAGTTAAATGCTTGATATTAGTGCCATGCATAAGTATGAAGTAACATTTTGAATTACACCAACCTATGAGCAAAAAAAAAAAACATTTGCAACAATAAAAGGGCCTCAGGTAGTTGAATTAAACATCACCTGAAAAAGAAATCACATTGTTCTATTGTGACAAATGAAGCCAAAGTGATCATTAAGTGTATCAAAAGTTATAAATTGGGCACATAAGGATGTACAACTTTTAGAAAGTTATAGGGGAAAAATACAAAAGAAATTCAAAGATACAGGGGACTTTGGAAATAACAACAGGCTTAAGATCTTAAGTTTTAAATATTTAGTTGAAGGACGGTTGCATAGCAGTTTACTGCTATTTGTAGCTACCTGAAAAAGAAACTGAGTTCAGATGTGTTTGAACTATACAGTAACATTACACACAAAATTAAATGCGTTAATTACAGAGTGCTTGCTATTACCACATCAGATGCTAGCTCAGCCTTGAAATCTTCTTCCCTCAGAACACGGCTTAACAGAATTTTAGAGTTCCATAAGAGTGGAGAGAGAGGAGTAGTTACCTTGGACACCACTTATTTTCTTAATGAAGTAGCTCTTACTTCTGAGCTGAGACTCATGAGAAATCTTCCTACTGGATACACTGGCAAGTATCTTTATTGCCTTGCACTATCAGCATATGGAGCAATTCAAATCCAAACATGTCTCTGTGAATTGCAGGTTACTGCAAAAGTTTTTTATGACTTGGTAAGTAGGCATTCAGAAGTAGTCTTTGTTCTAATCTAGTCAGGTAACTCATTCAAGAAGACAGCTGCACTTCACATTTTGAAATAAAAGCTCAATTGTGGCTTGTAAAGGGGGAGAAAGTAAGCCTACAAGGGAGTCTGCTCCCTTGCCCCAGCTCACGTGCAGAGAGAGGCTGCTGGTGGTGCTCCCGGAGCCCACCGGATATCCGACCATGCTCCACAACACAGAAAGGCTGGGGGGGAAGGTTTGTCTCTCTGCTCCACTGTTAACATCTGACAAGAGCAGTTTGGGGAGTGCCTTTAACAGTAAGAAATCTGGTGAAGGGAGGGCTGATTTTTCATTCTGAATAATCTTGATTTACCAAGAATGCCTCAACTCTACCTTGATTTGCTAGAGCTCTTCACTCCAGAATGGAGTAAGGGCATCCTATGCATTAGTGCAGGTAGAAACATAACCATTTAAAGAGGCAGTTTAACTGAATTATTTTTTGCAGACCCAAAAATAAAACCAATTTGTTATTATGAACCTTTATTAAGCGGCTCACATTTCAGTATAAATCACACTAAAAAGATTTTTAAAAAAGATATTTACACTACAGTGCTGACACATTTAAAATGAAAAAATTGGTATAAATAAGCTCTATGGAAAAGCCTGGAATTGTCAAAAAGAATTCTGGCTCATCTTACAAAAAATATATATGTTAAATGTCAGCTCTACTCTAAAACCTACAACTCAAAATTATTTAAAGACTTCTTTATGTTAAACCTGCAGTGTTTACAGTGCATCTGGCCCTAAGTGCTTTGATACTTCACAGTTATGGACAGGCACTGAGGAATGTTACAAAGCTACATAACTATTTTCTGTAACAGATGCGAAGGCAAGTCACAAACTTGCCTCACGAAATTTATGAATCTTTACATTATTACGTCATTAAGTTTAAAAAGGAATTTAAAACCGTATATACAAATTTAGCACAAAAAATCATCCTCTCTTTGTCCATGCAGATTTGGATATGATGAACTATGCTGTCTCGTATCATCTGGATATACGTGACTTCCAGGGCACAACTTGTCTTGTGTGTCCTTGTTGCCAGGTTCAAATTTAGAATCCATTTCAAACTTAAACGCCGTCAATTCAACGTGATCCAATCTAGTCTGAACATTCTGACCCTCAATGTCATTAGATGCCACTGTCTTTCCAGCGAGATCAACATTCATGGATTCTTCTTTTATTCGGTGAGATGCAATAGGTTCTTGTTTTATTGACATAAATTCCTGCTGCAGATACTTTGTCTGAAGAGTATCTGAAAATTTGGTGTCTTCGGAGGTATTTTTGCTTGTCGTACAAATTTTGCTGTCAGTCTGAAGTCCGATAACCGAAGACTTGGGGTCTGCAGATGTCCCTGCTTCAAGAGTACTTGCATTTGGAGAAAGTTCTTCCTCTGAATGATATAGCTTGAGTCGGATGTGCCAAGCCAAACTGCAAACAGCTGAAACTGTTTTGAACTGGTGTACAACATTCCTTGGAATAAAATAAATGTCATTATCAAATAACTGAATTCTGGCATATCGAATGCCTTCCCTTCGCAGTTGATTGAGTTTTGCATCATCAACCCACTGGACACACTAAAAGAAAAAGAAAAAAAAAAGAGGTTAAAACTCTGTTAATACAGGCAGAGGAGATCTAATTAACAGTTTACAGCGTGCTTACCTGTGAGAGTGGGGGCTCGTGCAAATCTAACTGCATTCGCTGAACTACCTCTAAGAAGTCTTCAGCATGAAAACAAATTACATCTTTGGTTATACGAGGCTGCTCAGACCTACAGAATAATAAGAATTGCAGAGTCAGGGGCTGAAATTAAAAGCTACAGAGAATAATAAATAAAAGGTGCAGGCAAAAATAAAGCAAAAATGGTCTAAAAATAAATGCAACAACTCCAGCATAAAATACATTTTGAACAAAAGAAATGTTCACTAAAATGGCTACTTCTCAACACACACTCATAGAACTAGTGAAATGAATCAACCACAACCTCTTTACAAGTGATAGTAAAGGAAGCAATGAACAGTCAACAAGATTTGCTATTTCTAACTGACATCTGTCTTTCCTGATGCTGAAGGACAGACACAGATAGGTTCTGCATGCTCTTTTAGCAATAGCCCATCAGGTACCTTAAAACATGCAATAGTGTGACTAGTACTAGAGCAAACATTGCTCAGTATCAGTCTTGAGCACTTTGTTCAGGCTTGACAATAAAACTGAAACCACATTAAACTGCCATGATGCTAGTAAGCAGCAAGTACCTGCATCCTCCATAACATCCCTTAATGAGTGTATTTGTGTTCACTGGAGAGCTACAAAAGAGCAAAATCTAAGTTATGGTTTGTCTCAGTACTCAAATTGTTCATGAGAGTTCATCTCTTGTCCCACAACCTCCCTCTCCCTTCCCCCAGATAAACACATACCGTTCATATAACTCCTCTTGAGGCATTTTCTCCTCCAGAATTACAGCCAGTTAACAAAAGGCAAAAACAGCTATTACTTTGGTCTAAAAGCCAAACTCAGTTCCTCCACAGAAACATTTAAAACCAAGTTCTGTGCATTTGTTTGAGATGTCTATTCTTTTAAAGGTTTGAAAAATATAGTGATATGGAGATATTTCTTTTACATAAGTAAAGCTCACATTGGACCTTATAGACTATGCTGAAGAATCGAATCATTTTGCAAGGAAAATGTTATCAGCTAGAAACAGCTTGGTTTACAAAAGATTTTCTTCCATCTTTCTTAATCCTTTATGAGACGCCTCCCCCACCCAGAATAATTTCAATTCCAGAACAAGTTTCTTTGGCAGGAGCGCAGCATCTTCCCATAGCAGCCAGCCAGCAGCTATCAGGAGTCCCATGAGGGACCCAGCTTCTTCCTGCCTTTCTCAGCACCGCAGGGGCAGGCTGGATGCTCGAGCTGAGCGCTCAGGCTCTACAGCCTTCTTGCAAAACCACGCAGGGCTCAGCAAGTACTACTCCACTGTCAAACTGGGCCCAAAGGGACTCATTTACTAGAGGCTGGGGGAAGAACAAGACAGATCAACTGATTTCAGAATATATTTAATGGATGCTCAATTTTTTTTTCTTTTTTTAAGCAAGATGATAAACATGATCATAGTATTATTCAAGTTCTAAAGAGCAGGCAATGATTTACAGTTTAGTGGGCTTTTTAAACTGAAGAAACGTTAGATCCTGATCTCAAAGCGAAGAATATCCAGTTTGAAGCTATTTTCAGAAAAAAAATCTCAGTTCAACTACTTAAAGTATGCTAGGAATAATTTTCAGATCATGCATTTTACTTTCAATTTTCATTTTACTCTTTATTAAAATGTCTTCCTACCTTTGGTCCTACATACTCCCAAAGAGTAGTTAAATATCAAAAGCAAAAGGCTCACAGAAGCATCTCTGATCACTGGCAAAGACATTAGCTATGTTAATAGGTCTATCAGCTTTTGATAATGCAATTATGTTTTCATCTTTTAGAAACTCCAGAAGTCCATATTACAGTGCTGCTTGAACTATTTCTGGAAAGATAATTTTTGTTAACCACATTCTTTCAAATGGCTGGACTCCCCTGTTCTAAATTTATAAAAAAACAGATTCAATACTACAGGTTCCTACTATGAGTATTTCTGATCTAATGCTTTAAGTCTGGTAATATTAAGCAAATTCCCATGATCATTTAGAGGGGTACTGACAATTTCACACACTGGAACATAAACTCAAAAGCTGTCCTGCTGATGCAAAGGATAGAAGAGGTTGCACTTTGCCAACAACAACGCTGTAAAGCATCTTGTGCTGTCCATGTAAAAAATGCCCCTAAGATTCTCCAAGTAAAACACTTCGAAGTTCCTATGATTTAAAATTTCACAGGCATGTTTGCTAACAATATCCAGAGCTCTTCAGTAATTTGCAAACATCCACATAAACTAAATAAGACCACAAGCCATTAATTTTATATAACATTTCTAACTCATCTTTGGGAGAGAAAAAGTAATTTTTTTGTTCTTCCAAATGATATGTTTTGTTTATAGTTCTGTTCTCCAGCACTTTTTTCTTTTCAAAAATTCTGTTCCTGTCTTTTCCGAAAGACACAATATATACTACCTTCATAACACAGGTACCTATACTACCTTAGTATTCATGCCTATCAACTACTAAATTCCACTTTCTTTAAATCTTCAGGAACTTCTGATTACAGTGTTTCCTCATCTAAATCAGTTAACTCACAGAGCTTGGAGCTGACCATTTAAACTACACTTGTCCTCAAAAAGGGACTCCACTACTTCTTCCACTGAGTAGAAGTTGTACTGAGTTGCACTGAGTATACAAGGAATAGCGCAGTTCCCTGCATTAATCCTTCCGCTTGAGCAGCCATCAATTTTACAATCCTAACAATTATCCACAATGTCAAGTTCTTTTCCTGTGGTCCACCAACTATCTCACAACATGCAATAATCTTTTTGTAAAAATTGCAAGAATATATTGTGGTGCTGCCCAAGATATATTCTGGTGCCCCCCTGCCACCAAGAAACAGGTGAGGGACACCAACAATAGCAAACGAATTTAAGATGTGTTCTCCAAATACACATTCCATTGCAGCTGCAAAAACGTCAAAATACACTTTTTGTCCAAGAACTATCTTTGTAAAAGATGCACATGCATTACTCCTCCTAGTGCTTTGAACCCAGATCCTAAGGCAGAATATGTTTCCTCTTCTTCAATTCCCTCTGAGCACAAAGCCAAGGGCAGACTCTGTCAGAGATAGGATTCACATTACTGAAACAGACAGTACTTCTAAAAGCATTCAGTAATGGTAGAAAGCAACTTTTTGTCCTTAAATGCTTTTCTGTGTACATATATATTCCCCTACGAGCAATGCAAAGCTTTTCTGCATGCCCAGTTCATTTTTGTATTAACTACACACAACTTAACAACTCAGGTCAGCAAGTCTAGGAATTGGTTTACTTCCCTTACAAGAAACAATGTTACTGTTATATATAGATTGTCATGATTGAAATATGGCCTTTTTTATTCCTGTAGTGGTCCCAAACACCCTTAAAATATCTCCCAGGTTTAGTTTTGTCAAATAACTTAAAAATCTGTATAAACATTGATTTTTCAGATTTTCCATCCATACTGCTTCCTTTAAAATAAATCCACTCATAGCTTGAAAATTATAGTAAAGTACATTAATAACTAAAATTATTTTAATGTTGAATTAAGTAATGATGCTTCATAATCATAAGCCTTGATTAATGTTCTTCACATTAGTAGTACAAGCTCCTTTCAAAGTTATACACATACAGGTGGAAAGGGAAAGGAGAAATTATCTATGAGGTCAAATTAAACTTGAAATATATACCATGATCAACACAACAAAAAAAGATGTGTTTTCATTCCCTATATATGCGAGTTCTAAATTTTCCTTTATTCTACATTAAAAGTATACATTTTCAGCTTGTATATTGAAATGAAATGATGATTTTTTCCCCTAACTGAAGTACTTTCAAGATGGTTGGGCAGAACTTTTGCCTAATTTGAACTAGTTTCAGATCACTTTTTAATTTACATATATATATTTTTTAAACTGATTTCATTCTTTTTTTTTCAAGTTTATATGGAGTTTTAAAAAAGTTTTACTAGACTTCCTCTATGACAGAATATGGAAGTTATAAATTGAAAAGAATAAAAAGCAAAAAAATGGGTATTTTTTAGAAAACAAATGAACATGTAATTATTTCCAAGGAAGAAAAATCTTGTTTTGGAGAGAGAGAGAGTGAGAATGGCAAGTTATCATACACATTTAAATTGTCATCAATTTAAATTCTTATTAACTTCCACAGGCACTATGTTCTTTTTGGAAAAAAAAAGAAAAAAACTTTCTTTGATAGCTTTGAGTTTCCCTCTCTCTCTCAATTAGCAAATGTAGTTTAAAACAATCGGGTTTACACACTTCCCCAGCTCTTGCCGTGTTACCACTCATCAGTCCTAATCCAGTCCAGCTTCTCACAACTGTGGCAAGCAGGAAGTTATGCTCCAGGTGTTCTCAAACTGAAGAAGAAGTAAACTTCGAAACCTCAGAGCCCATAACAGAAACACATTAACATGCAAACTATCCTGTTCTCTCCCGTCTCATTATTACAAACTTGTCTCAATGGACTCATGCACTGTCACACAAATTTGCATCATTTCATCCAAAGGGAATTCAAGTCTTACAAATTCTAGATATGAAAATATAAAGAGCAAAAGTTGATTTTTGTGTTTATTTTAAATATGAAAAACTAACCTCTAAAACCAGTGTCATCCTCCCAGACCAAGATTACAAGATCTTGAGAAGAGATTCTTAGACAAGTGCCAGGGGCTTTTTATTTGGATAAAATATAAACAGCTTCTATTAACCCAGATTCATTTCCTCCATCTCATATGGGAAGGAGGGAGGGACTAAAGAGTATCATACAATCTCCAACAGGATTCTTCCTGTATGATCTACCATGAATAAATCAGGCTTGTATCAGTCACTATTTAGAAGCAAAAGCATAAAAATTCTGCTCATCTCCAGACAGTGCAAAGAACTGCCAGTAGGCCTTCATGTGCATCTCAGACCCAGAAATTCAGGTCAGTCAGTATGCACTATTTAAAGTGAAACAAAATTTAAAGTGTTTTCACATCCGTCTCAACTTCAGTGACTCAATTACGGCTATTAAACTACCACTGCAAGGCACCTTTTTCGTTTCAAGCACACACCAAAGCACTCTGGCACAGTGCAGGCTAGCCTATCCAGCTCCCAGAGATGGGGGCAGGGAGTTCCTTTAGTTACTATGTCATCTTACAGTCTGTAATACTAGATTAACCTAGTCACTACTCCTTCTACCATTTATAGATGGAAATTCAGGCAAACATTTTTCAAACACGTAGCTGAATAGTCAGTCAACACATACCACTCTCCACAGTGCACAGCCTTCAACACTCCCACAGCAGCTGTAGTCTGCCGTTCAAAACCTTGTCCTATGTGATCTGCATGGGCTCGTGTCCGGTCTTCAAATAGCATTTCACGGGGCTCACTGGTTCGAGGTAGGTACTGCAAGTTTTTTATTTCATTGGTAGTTCTGCATAAGAAAAATATATATATATATATATATATTTAATATATATAAACGATATAAACTATATAGCAACTTCACTTAACTACCCGTAGTCAAGAGCATTGCTTCTACCTTCGGTGTGAATGTCTGGTCAAATCAGAAACGCAGCAATACTTGAGACAAAATGCAAGTGTAATGACCTACACAAAAATCAGAACACCTATGCAATATTTAAAAGAATGAAAAGTGTTCACAGCCTTGAGTACACCAATAACTCTTAATAGGCCTGACCACCAGCCTCAGCTAGGGTCCACCCACAACCTCTTCTCAAGGACCCAGGAGCTCTATTTAAACTCAGGCTAAGTCCCTGCCCTAGCTACATCATAAAACTATTGATCTTCAAGTCAGAGTTATCCCTGGCCATGGACCCTGTTGATCCTACCCTGACTGACTTCCTGGTTTCACCTTGGTCCTGCCTTATCACCACGGACTTGCCTATCACTGAACTATGTTTAACCCTGCTTCCCATCTCTGGTTCTGACCTTGACCTGCAGACTGACTTTCCAGCCTGACCTACCTCATTGACAAGAACTTGCCTGATGAGTTGAGGTCTTGGCTGAACCTGGTCACCATCTCCAGCACTGCACCGCTCATCTTGCTCAGCTCCTAGCTCCCTGAGAAACCAGTCCTCACTGATTTCTGACAATCTGATATACACCTAAATTCTCCTAAAGTCATTTTTTAATCATTCATGTTTCCAGCAAACAGTCGAAAAATGTGCATGTGTACTTAGTTCAAAATTGTAGGAACAAAGTGGAGAGAAGCAAATGATTTTTCATTTAATGAAAGTGGAGAAAACAGCAAAGTCGGAACAGAGCTGCAAAAATGTTTCTTGGCCAGCCCAAGCCAACAGTGTATGAGCACAATACTTTACTAATGCCAAATTCAAGACCCGCTTAGAATCACAGAATTATTGAGGTTGGAAGGGACCTCTGGAGATCATCTAGTCCAACCCTCCCTGCTCAAAGCAGTCACCTAGAGTGGGTTGTTCAGGACCTTATCTAGTTGAGTTTTGAGCATCTCTAGGGGTGGGGACTCCACAACCTCTCTGGGCATCGTGTTCTTGTGCTCAACCACCCTGACAGTAAAAAGGACTTTCAGCCTTACGCTTAAATGGAATTTCTTGTGTTCCAGCTTGTGCCCGTTACCTCTGCTCCTGGCACTGGATACCACTGAGAAGAGTCTAATTCTCTTCCCTGTGCTCCCATCAGATACTTAGACCCGTTGATAAGATCCCCCGAGCCTTCCTTCCTCCAGGCTGAACAATCCCAGCTCTCTCAGCCTCTCCTCGTACGATGGAGCACTGCTCCAATCCCTCAGTCATTTTCACGGCCCTTTGCCGCCCTCGCTCTAGTAGGCCCACGTCTCCCCTGTCCTGGGGAGCCATGATTGACCCAGCACTCCAGGGGTGGCCTCACCGGGGCTGAATAGAGGGGAAGGATCGCCTCCCTTGACCTGCCGACAGTGGCCTCTTCCCGATGCAGCTGTTGGCCTGCTTTACCGCAAGGCCGCGTTCCTGGCTCGTGTTCAACTGGTTGTCCACAGCCCGGAGCCTCTTCTGCCAAGGTGATTTCCAGCCGGTCGGTCCCCAGCCTCTATTGGTGCCTGGGGTTATTCCCCTGCCAGGTGCAGGTCTCGACACTTGCCTGTCTTCACTTTGGGAGTTTCCTGTGGGTCTGTTTCTCCAGCCTGTTGAGGTCCCTCTCGGTGCAAGCACAACCAGCTGGTGTATCGGCCGCTCCTCCCAGTTTCGTGTCATCTGCAAACCTGCAGAGAGGGCCCTCAGCTCCATCGTCCAGGTCGTTCATGAACTGGCCCCAGTAGGGACTAGTGACTGGCCTCCACTTGGACTTTGTGTCGCTGATCACAGCCCTCTGAGCCCAGCAGTTCAGCTGGTTTTTGTTCCACTTCACTGTCCACTTTTCTAGCCCACGCTGCATGAATTTGTCCAAGAGGATGCTATGGGATACTGCATCCACTGTCCAAAGCCTTGATGAAGTCAACATAAACAACATCCTTCATTTTCCACTCATCCACTGAGCCAGTCATTTCAGTGCAGAAGGCTTTCAGGGCGGTCATGCATGTTTTCCCCTTCGTAAATCCAGGCTGACTACTCATGAGTACCTTCTCAGCCTTTGCTTTTCAAAAGAGTATCAAAGATTAATTGCTCCATCTAATTGCTACCTTTCTAGGGATCAAGGTAAGGCTAAAGAGCCTGGAGTTCCTCAGATCTTGCTTCTCTATCCTTCTGGAAGATTAACAGTCGCATTTGCTTTCTTCTAGCCCTCAGGAACTTCTCCCAAACGCCATGAGCTTCCAAAGATAATCAAGAGTGGCCTCACAATGACATCAGCCAGCCCACTCAACACTCGTGCACACATCCCATCAGGGGCCCCAGACACAAGTATGTCTAGCTTGTTTAAATATTCCCTAATCTGGTTCTACTCCACCAAAGGTAATTAATTCTTCCTTGTTCCAGACCTTCCCTCTGGTACAAGGGACCTGGGATTCCCAAAGGCCAGTTATACCAGTAACAACTGAGGTGAAGACAACATTGAGTGTCTTGGCCTTTTCAGTGTCCTTCATCACCAATTCCTCTAAACTCCTCTACCCCATTTAGCCTTTTTTTTTTTTTTTTAATGTAATCTTCTATTTACTGCTGACATGCCTGTAGAAGCCCTTCTTATTGCTCCTTCACATCCCTCACAAAATTCAGCTCTAGATGAGCTTTGGCTTTCTTAACCTCATCCCTTCTCACTTGGGCAGTTCTTCTATATTCCTTCTGGGTCATCTGACCTTGCTTGTACCTATGTTTTCTTTTTATGTCTGAATTTTGAACAGGAGAACTCCACAGAAAATTCATGGTATATGAGAAATGATGTCAAGTTCTGCGGAGGACATCCTTCCTCTTAAGCCAGTACTTATACACAAGACTACAGCAAGGCTTAAAGACGGCATTTAATGCTGGAAGCATCACCTTTTGGATGACAGAAGTCCTTATCCCTTGAGGTCTTTTTAGATCAAATCATACTTGAGAAATAAGGTGTCAATACCAGTGGCATAATTCTGATTTCACTAGGTTACACACAGCCTATTTGCAATTCCCTGTGATTTCTCCCTCACTACATCTGAAGTTCACTGCATGAGAAAAATGAGGAACATTTAGACTGTTCCGTAACCTTAAAAAGTCTTCCTAAAACTGCAAGGAGGATTGGCATATTATATGGTCAATATAGTAAACAGAACAAAAGCAAACAAACACAACCTTACAAAACAGAACAAATTTAAAGTTTATTTTGAGATCAAGATTAACATAAATTTCTACCAAGATACAATATCAATCAGTAAAACGTTCGGGATAAACTGAATTAGTAAAGAACACAAGCTAACAGGACACTCAAACAGAAGTATTTCAACATACCTCTTCCTTTTGAAAGGGGACTTTGGCATGTCAGCCACAGGGATCATCTGTTCTCCTGGACGTACCCACATGATGGGACCATCATCACTGTCTTTACGACTCTCTAATTTTAAACTAGAAAGTGTTCCCCATGGCAGTGTACACTAACAGAAAATAAAAGCCACAGTTTTGAAGTGAGTTACTTTAAAAGCACTTTTTAAAGCAGTCTTTACCTGACAATGAAAACATTTATGATACAACTCTTAAGTATCTAAGCAAATATTACAGTAATCTCAGTTTTTGTGACAGAATCTGAGAGAGTATTGTTCCCTTCCAACCTCCCCATTCCCTTTCTCTCCTTACTTTTAAGAAAGGTGATTCTTCCAACATATCAAGGAACTCCGGAAAGTAATCCCCCACTTCTTCATCAACTGCTCCAACTAGGCTGATCTGTCTCATTGGGCCAGCTCTGTAAGTACCATGAGAGTATGTTCTTTTTACCTAAAAATAGAATATGACAGGCAAAGTTATACCAAGCTCATGACATATCAGAATTTGCATGCAATGAACATCTTTAATTCCTATGCTTGTTTTCTCTGATCAGTATTGTCCTGGAGTCCTCATTATAGTCAAGATTAATATGAAGTCAATTATCATGAAGATAAAGATTGTTCTCATTAAAGGTATTTGATAACTTCTATATATTTTAATTCTGAACACAGGATTGAGTAACTATTGCCCTTTCAAGAGAAAAAGAAACTGAAGTCTAACCAAATGTTTACACTTTTCCTGCAAGAATTATGCCATGGCATGGAGCATGCTGATTTACAACTAATTAAATGCTAAACAATTCCTCTGCTAATTGTCCTTCCCAGTATGGTCACTCTTGTTAACCTTGATTGAGCTAATTATCACAGCACTAGAGCTAGCAGAGCTCAAGCACAAGTGCAAGAGCTAGCACAGAAACTGAGTGACAGCTATTTCTCCATTTTTTCTTGTTCTGTGCTAACTTTTCTTGCTCTCTTAGTACTTAAAAGCTGTCACAGTCACTCCTTCACAAAAAAAAGTTTTTGTTTTGTATTTGCAGAGATAAACACACTGTCATAAGGCTTCCTGAATAATCTGATCTGTCATGTTATGTGAACAAAACGCTCAGGCATCAGACTTATGAGGATCACTTCCCCTTAAGCTTCTGATCTCCTATTTAACAGGCTGAAAGATAGGAGTATTATTAGATGAAACATGAGCAAATCAGAATAAAGGGAAAAGCAAATGGATACTGCACAAAATAGTAAGGTGTTTCCCTTATATTTCATCTCTAGACACACTTGTGTCCAAAGCTAGAAAAGAAAAAAAAGCATAAGAAAAAAATTAAAGTACATCTTAAATACTCTCCATCCAAAAAGACAATTAAAATTCCTAGCAGCTATGACGGTGCAGAGAATTACCAGCAGTTCCAGAAAATAAGACTAAATCACAGAACAATATCATGCATTTCTTAGAAGCTAAACTGATTTGATAAGATGCATTCCAGAAATGCAGATCTAAATACGTTTTTTCAGATAGTCACCCCTCAGTGACACACACCCAGAAAACGGAGGACTGGATACAAGTAATGTTTTACAAAATGTCTGAGCAATACAACAGCAAGCCATACAGCCATAGCAGAAACAGTGGTACTGCTAGAGAGCATTTTCCCCTTATTCTCCACATCCTTAGGCATGCATTCCTGTAGCTCCTTTGCACTGATACCTGCTGCTTTTGTCATAAACCAGCAGAAAATATTAATTTCTGCTGAATCTCCATCAGCTCAGTCTATGATTGCAGATATTTCTGCACTGTCACAAAGGGCTAGCAGCTCAAAGAACTAAAGCATAGGGTTAAGGAAAGGATACTCACTTTTCATTATGGGCTTGCTGGCTAGATCAGTTCAGAATTATCCTAAAAGCTATAGATACAGTCACAAATCTGTTAATCATAGTTTACTGATACAAAATGAAGATGCAAGAGAATAGTTATTTCATCAGCATAAGTACTTCGTATTCTTCCATTACAGGCCACGATTTTAATTTACAATTTTCAGGTGACAAAAATCCACAAACTTTATTAAAGGGAACCATTCTTCTGCCTTTTTCCCCTGCCTCTTCCTGCCATTGCAATCATTCACATGGCACACAATGAACATGGTTGTGGAAGCAATCCAATCAAAAACTCAACAACCTCCCCAAAAAGCAATTCACTGAAGCGAAGTTTGGGGAGACTGTGGAGCTTTCAATTGCATCCATTCTCTCAGTTGGCCTATCATACATCACTATGTGTTGTCAATGAAGCATAAGATTAGCAGTGAAGTGTTCAAGTGAAAGATAACTCTTGCTTAAAGTAGATTAATTAGAAAACTGCTTATGTAAGTTCCCCAAAAGGTCATGTCACTGCAAGTTAGAACACAAAAATCAGCTCAACTCTTCTAAGCATCAGTTGTCCACCCTAACTCACTCATAACTCTTCTAACCAATTATGGCCCCCTCACTCACCAGGTAGAACAGATTCCTTTTCAAAAATCTAGCTTTAGAAAGGAAAAATACCAGATACAATGCTAATACAAAGATGCAAACAATGAGTGGTTTCTTCTAGGACGATATTCAGAAGTTGTAACATTGGAAATACAGGATAAAATGTCTGAGAATTAAGTCAAAATAAACCCATGCTGGTGAGGAAAGAGGCAGGTATATTATTTCTGTTCCCCCCACTCCTTTCTTTCCTACTAGCATTATGGCTTCTAAAGGAAACAGCATAGGGAACTGATCCACAAAGCAAGCACCAACAAACAAACAAAAAAAACAAAAAACAAAAAAAAAAAGGAAAGGAAAAAGATCTGCTTTAGAAAATAAGAGTTTAATAAGGAGCCAAACCAGAAAGACTAATGCCTGACCAGAAAGGAAAGAGTCTGGAGAAGGAGGCAGCTGCTGACAGTAAGCAGCTCCAGTCCTCACCCTCTTTCACCAGTTTTTCCTGCTGCAGCAGCAGACTTGTTCTCTAGTTCAAGGCAGCAAGCATGCACAAGAAGAGACTTCCAGTTGCTCTCCAAAAACTCCCATTTCATCTCTTCCACTGACAGGGTTAGATCATCCCAAACTGCTGCCTCAGGGCAGGCATTGCTATTTAAACAACGCTAGCTTAGATAGGCTAAAGAATTAGAAAAACTTACATAAAACAGTACGGTCATTACTACAGGAAAGTAGCAGCCGGCAAACAGAATCAATTACACTTAATGAAGAAAAAACAGAGTATTTAAGCAATTCTTTAACAATTAATTTCTGAAGAATTAAAGAGCTATTTTAGAAAAAAAAAGAAAGATGTAAATGTGTTCTAAGACAACACATTTTGACAAGTGTATTTCATCAGAAAGATACAATTCATAGTTCTTAAGCAACTCAATTATATTTAACAAAGATCAAATATGCCATGGATAAAAGGCTGCGTTTTAGAATGAAACAGTGATTGCGTTGTTACTGTAGTGTAATGCTTCAAAATCCAATCTTATTTTAAGACCCAGTTTCCACTGTTACAAAGAAAGTTCCTCAAGCTTCATTCACAGTTTGTTAGCTTACTCAAAAAATAAAAAGTTAATATGGAAGACAGAAAACCTTTTTTTTTTTTTTAAAGTTCTGCCTCTTTTTAAATGCTTTATTAAGATTACTATTAACTGAAAATTTAAGTTGTATCCCTTCTTTCTGGGCACATTCCTCAAAAAGGTGAATCTGTACAGGCTTTCTAAACAGTATCTTCAAAATAGAAGAAGAAACAAAGCTCTGAAAAACTGAAGAAAATCAGGTCTGATATAAACACAACTTTGTAGAACGTAAGGCATTACCTTTATTTTGTTGTTATCTTTAAAAGAATCCATTTTGCTAGGTAACAATCTAAAACCTCAAAAGCCTTCTATAGATGTCTGAGCAAAGCCAAAATTAAGCAAGCACCAAAATTTACATTTCTTTTGCTTACCAGTATCCTTTGGTTGGTTTAAACATAGGAAGAGAAAGAGCTTCCCCTATGTAATTCTAAGTTTTCAAAAATAATGTTGATGAGCTAAAAATAGAGTATTTCTACATCAAATTCTACGCATCAAATTATGCATTGAGCATAGAGCGCGATTACAGCTCAAAATATTATACACTTAGGAAGATTCCCTTTTAAAAAGGCGTTACATTATAAAGATTTTTAAAGAGCTAAGCAAGAATTTCAGAGTTTTACAAGTTACAATATTTTACTATGTTTTACTATATTATGAATTTTCTCAAAAAAATAGCTGGAACAACACAGACCCAAAACAAGAAAATCAACGATGTGCAATTCTTCTGTTTCCTGGTCAATATGACTACACACACACACACACACACGCTCTAAGCTCAGAGCAAAAAAAAGACACAGGAGAAGAACTAAATAAATATGATATAAGGCTAATTCTAACTTCTTTCATCTCATGTAGTAGTTTAAGTAAAAAAAAAAAAAAAAGTTTTTTAAAAAAACAAGCAGACCCTATGTCAATCTGCTGCACCAAAGTAGTTGAAAATAATGACATGAAAAACACTGTTAAATTCAGAATTAGTAATACTTGAGTAGTCTCCACTGCTCACACTAGTTTAGCATCAAATGTGTTTTTAGCACAACTTAACTTGCTGGGTTTTAAGTTCTAAAAAACATTTTCACATAAATGTCTTCACATCTAAAAGAATCCAAAGCATAATACTGAAATTCTACTAAAACAATACTGAAAACATACTTGAACATTTATTCTATAAATAGGAAATTTCAGACATATTTTGAAGACACATTTGGGTATTCTGTATGGAAAAAGATACAAACATAGGAACCACAAGCAACAGTCCAGGAAACAAAACATTTCAAGAATGTGAACTTGGGCAAAGTCACAAACAAATCCTTACTTTTATATATCACACATACATACACAGAGCTTCAAGTTCAAATAAACAGTTATACAACAATAGAAACATGGCAGGGGAAGAAACACCACCTAAAAATCATTTCTAAAAAACCTACAAAGAAAGTCCCACCAAACAATAAAATAAAGAAGAACCATATACATTAAACCACCATAAAAATAAGCTGGGAAATCAGAGAATTTCCTTTCAGTACATAAGTACACAAGAATGCATTTACAAATTCTTATCTCAGAAGTAGAAACATTCAACTTCAGGTTCAATGTTCTTCCCCTAATTCTGCTATTTGAAAAGCCATGAAAAAAAGGCAATGTGGCATTCGTTCTTATTTGATACATTTTGAAAAAGTGCCCAAAAAGCTCTCTGTTCCTTTCCACCTCTTTTGAAATTCTTAAAAGTTTATTTTTCAAGCGTGAAATGATTTAAATAAAACATGAAAAAATTCACTGAATAAATATTAAAATTGTTCTGACTTTAAAAACACTTGCAAATCTACTCATCTGCTAAATCACATGCATATCAGTTTTTGGTATCAGAAAAAGATTGGTTGACAGTTCTGAAGTTTTTCAAACAGGATCCATCATCCTTAATTCTTCAGTTTCAACCGACATACCATTTCCCAATTAGAAGACTGTGGAAATGCAATCCCTGTATTTCTACTATACAAGAGAGTTCTACTACTGTCCTTTTACCATTGCAGTTAATATGTCATTTCACATACTTTGCAACTGAAATTCTCAATACTCTGGCTGGAGGGATGGAGAAAAACACATAAGACTTATTATTCTGAATTCAACCAATACAAAAAATAGTGGAGAAGCTGATAAAGAATTTGAGAAATAAATTTAAAACGAGCATCAACTAGAAAACATCCTTGAAAATTATCTCACCAAAGCAAAGTGGCCATACTTTTGTAACTCAAAAAGATGCATGCCAAGATTCAGTCTCAGATCCTGCCCAAGCTGCTAGTACAGACCTCTACAGGGTTTTGGGTTGGTATATATTAAAAAGATCAAAAAGTCAGAGTAGCATATGATTTTAATTTCTGATTTATTGGCTAGAATTTCCTTGAAATAATCTCAAAAGGTAACTATTTCCTAAGAGAAAAAAAACAAAAGAACCTGTGTGCAGACTTCTAATCTCATTCCACACGAACCAATTCTCTTGTTCAGTGCTATTCAGTAAGTGAAAATCAAAATTTTTGCTTTGGAGAGAACAGGTTGCCATCATCTATCAAAGATGAGCCTCTTACATATAGTCATAGGGATTATTTGATAAAAAAAGAATAGGGGTAAACTACTCATGCTTTAATAAAATAAAAATTCAACAGTACATAATCCAGAAAAAAAGAAAAAAAGGGGGGGGGGAAGAAAAGCAAGCTATACTTTGGGAAACTTGCATAACAGCAACCAGTTACCAGATAACTGTTAAAACTTAATAACTAATCAAACAATCAAGAAGAGCTTAAGAGAAGAAGAAAAATCTACCAAAATTGCTACTGGAACACATGCAGCTAGGAGTATACACAGTTCAAATACAAAGAACTCCTCTGACCACAAAATACAAGAAAGTAACACACTGTGGAAATTATACAAATTATGGAAAACAAATCCTTAAGAAAAAAGTGAAAAACTATCTAATTACCTCAAATTTACTTTAAAGAAAAATGTTTTCATCAAGTTCCCTCAAATATTTGAAGAGTATTTTCACAGAAACAGGATTTCACAAATTAGAAAAAGAGTGAACAGTGAAAGGGGGGAGGGAGGGGGCACTTCCTTCTCAAAGATAAACTTACAAGAACTAAAAAAGGAGCAAAGAGAAGAGGAGGTTTATAAAGGCTGAAAAGAGATCTGGAATGAGAAATCTACGTCCAAAGCCGCTCAGAAACAAGGACAACCACCTATCTTGACAAGTGACAACACAAACATGAGCTATCAGAACCATTACTTGCATTTTTCCCTCTAAAATGCATGTATTATTCTTTATACTCTCTGAATATACAGTGTCTTTCATAATTAACACAAGCAACAAAGAATAATGACATCCGACAGCGGCAAGGGGGGGGAACTCTTTCAGTTTGCGCAGCTAAGCGAGACGAGGCAAATCGCCTGCCATCGTGGAGCGGGCCGAGTCTACGCAGGCTGCACTTTTCCCTGAGCTACCTCGCGCACAGTAAACAGTTATGACTTGCTAACTTTGCAATAAAGCTCACACGGGTTAGTTTGCTGCTGCATTAGCAAGATGAACTGGTCAAAGAAGCACCACCGCTCAGCACAAGAACATGCACCTGGGAGCAAGAAGAAACAGGGACAATTCTCTTTTAGCAGAAACAAGTGCTAGACTGGCTCAGTTATTCTGTATAACTGCACACCGAGTAGAGTAAAATAAATAAAACTTTTCCTGAACTGAAAATGCTGAGTAGCCTCAATTACCCTAGAGCACCAGGGCAGTAAGCTAAAGAGATACAGAGTTGTAATAAAATCAATGAGAACTCAGAACACAAGAATCTTCAAAACTGGAAGAAGATAAACAGATCCTCTTTTAAAAAAAAAAAAAAAAAAAAAAAAAAAAAAAGGCCAAGAGAAGCAAGACCTAAAAAAATTACAATCCACTTAGCATAGCTTCAATTTCCAGGAAAGAGTTGACTAAACACTTAACAGTCCTAAACACCTAGAAAACAAGATGGTATGAGCTAACAAATATGGACATGTCAAAAAACAATCAAGTCAAACCTACCTTCCTTTTTATGACAGGATAAGCTTTTTCAGAGAGCACCAGTAAACATCCTGGTTTTTGACTCTATCTTTCATGATGTTCTCAAAACACAGCTACAGAGATATGGTTCAATAACAACAAATATAAAGCGGTCTATTTTCAGTTTTTCATTTTCTGTATTCAAATAGCTATCAACATGAAAGGACCTATTTTGTGGTATTCAAAAAGAATCTTTCCTTTGCACACAACATACACTTACTAAATCTGCAGGTAACACAAAGATGCAAAGATCCTACAGGAAAGGAATGAAGCTAGCAAGATCCTTGATAAACTGGAGAAGAGAATCTGAATACACAATTCATGTAATTCCGTTTGAATAAAAGCAGAGAAATGGTTAGGTATCCATAATTAAGTACATAAATATAAAAAGGGGAGTGACTTGGTAGAACTGCTGCTACAGCAGACTAAACTGCTCTGAGAAAAGGCTGGAACAGACAATCAAGAGCATCACTGGAAGACACTCAAAGCAATCCTTTAACACTTCCTGTTTCAGATGGACACTGTATCCAATTTCATTACTGTATTTTAAGAAAAATAGGGATTGACTGAAGAAAGCATAAGAGGGAGCAGTAAGAATTATTAGGGTATAACATGTAATGCTAGGCCATAATAACAATAACAAAATGACAATCTAGGGGGGAAAGAATGATGATAAATAGTCTTCAGCTATGAAGAACACCAGAAGAGAAGCATGAACTGTTTTTCCTTGCCACTAATGATCAGGATAAAAGGAATCATAGCAGGATTAATAGACAAGAACAAAGATGGCTAAAAGAACTCCCTTGGGAAGTGTGGAATCACCAAGAGATTTCCAGTAAACACTTTAGACAGACAGGCAGACAAGCACTTGTCTTAAGCCATTCTTACGGCTTAAAAATAGTCAATCCTGCCTTGAAGCACAGGAACCATTAGGCATCTCTCAGGATTCCTTCTGCACCACCTCTGTACACACGAGGGGTCTCTGGGACAAACTTGAAGCACAGTAAAATAAGTTCACGAAGCTTTCTTATTGTGCAACATGGAGAACTGCACACCTGGGGGGTTTAGCAGGACAGCAGAAGTTTACACTCACTTAGCAAGAGGACAGGAGTTTTTAGCACAGTAGAGGCGCTTGCCTTAACAGTACTAAATAGTTTATCTAAAGTGATGTAAGCTGCAAGTTGGTGACAAGTGTTATTTAGGTTTTTAAGTAAGATTTACAGCTATCAGATAACTGATGTAGATATTGCTACCTACACAGACAGAAGTACCCAAAGATCTTAGAATGCACCTGCAGCGCAACAGAGTGACTTGTTGGCTATAAGCATACCTAAACTAAGCATACCATTTTGCCAGATTACAGGAACAGTCTGCTCAAGCCTCAGAGTTCAGAGATGGTTTGCAGAACAGAATTGTTCTATTAATCTAAAAGCTCTAGCTATTTAATTACAAGTATGTAAATGTAGGCTCAAGCCAGACAGTGAAGAGCTCCCTACCTTCTCTCCCCACAAAAACTTAAAATGTAATTCTAATCAAACAGAATCTGTTCAAACACAAACTTCTCTTCTGTACCTACTATAACTGTTCTCCTAAGCTTCTGCCTACTTCCAGTCTCTTAATAAATTAAATAGTATCACTTCTTTCCAATACCCGTCTGACAGAAAAGCTGGGAGGATTTAGTTTTTCACATCAGTAACTGTGAAAGCTAAGTAAAAACTTAAGAAATGCAAATATTCAAGTGAGAGATGAGAGGATTCCAACAGTTTTGATCCCAAACCAAAAGTTCCTGTGGAATCTAACAGCATAGAATCTACTGATCTGAAAATAGGCATTACTGTCAGCCCCTCCTTCCCCTCAAAAACCCACCTCACTTGCCACAAAACAGAATGTAGAAGCTTACTGAGTAATACTGAAATAGTTAAGAAATACAAAACTTTGATACAAAATGATCAGTAAAAAGGAGTTATAAGCTAAGCCTAAAATATAGTCTCATAGATTTCAATTTCATACATATATTAAATCTTTTTAAGCATGTCACATTTGTCACACTGACTCCATGTGCTAGAATGAGACCTCAGAAACAACCAAAACCTTGTCTACTAAAGTGAACCTCATTTCAGTGTTTTAGTTAAACAAAATTAGCAGACCGACAGCTAATTTTCTTAAACAAATGTGATAGGCAAGTGAAGTGAACTGGACAAACTGACTTCCTACTTAGACACCTGAAAGTGACTCATCTCTCAGCTGAGATTACGTAACAGCTGCTAGACATTATATCAGCAGCTCAGAGTAACACCCAAGAGAACTGTACACAGCTTTTGCAAGCCTTTTAAAGCTTTAAGTTTCATTGAAATGTAGTGCAAGTACATACAATCCCTTGGAGATCCACCAAGGACTCAACTAGGCGACAAAATACTAATCTGAACAAAACTACTCAGTGATTATATAAATTGTTACCTTTTTTACAGAAGTAGAAAGCTGAAAAAAAGGGTAACTGACACTAATGAATCAGAAATTCATTATTATTATAAGTATTAAGAAAAAAACACATCTAAAAGCAACCGAGGCAACCAAGATACTGGTTTAAATATTCCATGAAACACTGATATTCTACAAAAGGAGATAAAAAGAAGTCTGGTGTATCAGACACATTATTTGTAATTCCTTATGTTAGCAAATATATACATAAGGAGCCAAGAATTTTCTGTCAGGCAAACTCTAACAAGCCAAAAAAAAAACAAACAAACAAAAAAAAAAAAAACGCTAAGAAACTTTTCTGAAAAACCTGAGAGAAAACAAAGAGGCAGCTACCAGAGCTAAACCTCCAGCCAAGTAAAATACAGATTAGAAGACAGACTATGACGCTGACTATCTTGAACACTGTAACATACAAAGCCTGGCTTCCTTCATCTACTATACGCTCTCTTTCTGCAGCTCCCCTTGCAGCTCCTCTTTCAGCTCTTCCTTCAGTTATAGGAAAATGGAAAAAGATGCTCTCTAAAAACTAATGACCACAGGGCTGGTTTAACTATGGATACTGTTGTAATAGCAGACTAATGCATCCTTTTAATAAGATACTTCCACTACAATTCAGAAAAAAAATAGGGTTTTCTTAACTATGTCTTTAAGACAACTAATAACACACAATTATGTTTGCACTAATGACATCTAAGATTAGACAAAGTAAAAAACAAAAATATTTTTTCTTAAAGAAACAAATAGTAATAGGCAAACATATAACTGAGTTAAAATAAAAATCTGGGAGTGAAATATATGGTAACTGGAAAGAAGAGTGTATCTTTCTCTACAATCTCTAATATTACGAGCAAAAAGAACTGACTATAGTAAATACTGCAGTATAGTGATGCGACCTACTGTCAATCTGTATTAGAGGCGGAAGAAGTCACAGAAGATTCTGAAAGTACAGTTTTAGTCAATGTTGAATTTGTTAAAATTTGTAACGTAATGCTGTAATTCATATGCCTGATCAGCGATACCAAACTGGGTAATCCAAACAGATACTTAAGGTCTACCTGTACATACAGCTTTTGAAAGAATGTGGCAATTTTTTCATCTTGAAATTAAAGGTGGACTCTTCTTCATGTAGCAGGATGTAGCCGAAGTGTCCTGCTTTTGCAAGGCCACAAATTATGATTTCAAAGGACTCTCCAAAGAGTACAGAATATTATACAAAACAATAGAAAAAAAATGAAAACATTTGGATTTGACCACTACAGAAATCAGGAGTATTGCAGAACCAGATTATATGAATTGCACTAGTTTCTTCACTTGAAAGAATGTGAAAAGGTATTCATCTGAAGTCCTTGCTGACAACAGCTCTCTAGGAAAATAATCAAATGTTAGCATTTAGGACGGAGAATATAGTGTTACATTTATTAAAACTCCAGAAGACACTGACAATAGTAAAACATTAACACATGTTATTTAACCAACAGACTCATCTGTAGGAGGTGTAGCCTCAAAAGGCTTTACACCAGGTAAGACCACTGGTTTCTGGTTTACAAGGTATCTTTGTAATTGGGAACAGCCAACTTCAGATATTAGGAGCTCAAGTACAAGCCCTCTTACAATAAATCATACCAAGAAATTAACTATGTTGGTTCATAAACTAGGAAAACATATAACCAATTTTTCCTCCTATAAGTGGGCTACAATGGTAGCAGAAAACCATCCTGAATTCACCACCTCAAGAAAAGAGAAATAATGCATTTTTTTTTATTTTTTTAATTGCAGGAATCATATAATCACAGGTTCATTCCACCTGGAAGGCACCTTACGAGACCACTGAGCACAAACTCCTGCTGGTTTAACACTGAATTTAGGCCTGGTTGTTCAGGGCTTGCTGAAAGCCTCCAAGGACGGAGATTCTACAACCTCGCTGGGAAACCCATTGCAGTGCTTTAATCAAAATTTTCTTCATATCCAGGCAGAACCCTGCCTGTTTTTCAGCTTAAAACCACTGTCCATTGTTCTCCTGCAAAAGGCTGCTATCTGGTCCTCCTGAAGCTTTCTCTTCTTCACAGTAAACAAGCCCAGTTCCCTCAGCCTCTCCTTGCAAATCATGTGCGCCAACACCCTGACCAGATTTATTCAAGTTTAACAATAATTTCCTGGTACTGGGAGAGGCCAAAACTGGATGCAGCATTCTAGATGTTGTCTAGCAAGCAATAAATAAAGGAAAATAATCACTTCCTCATCTACTGACTGCAGTCCTGCTGATGCAGTCCAGTATGCTATTAGCCTTCATGTGCCATGTACTGTTCACCAGTCAGTCACTAAAAAATGTCTTATGTCCATGTCTTAAAGCGGTCTGACTTATCTGGTGCGTTTCTAATGCATATGCTATCATCTTATCCAGGTAACAAAAATGGGATTAAAGACAATACCTACAAGGAAATTCTTACACAAAATGACCGAGGACAGAACAGCTCAGGGTTGCTACCTATAATAGCAAAACTTACAGAATACATTAAGGTAATGATTCAGTTTACATACGAAAAGTGTTAGTGAATAATTTCATAGAACAACCATATTCGGTGGCAGAACATGATGTTTTGTTAACTAGCACCACAAATGTTCTCTTGCATCAACATCTTAGTTCTGCACATCCTTACAGATAATATATACTTAAGCTTTGTCAATACATGCAATAAAGGTTTCCATGCAAATATTTATGTACCTAAACCACATGAGGTTACAGTGTAACTTACATTTGAACACTTCATAATCATCTAAAAAAAGTGAAGATTAAAATAGTTCTTAAAGGCTTTCCATATACCATTTAAAAGCCACAAGTAAGGATTTGTTTCTACTCAAGTTAAACATGTAATCATGATCTAAATTTGCCAGAGTGAAAAACAGGACTGAGTTTCTTCATAAACATTTTCAGAATTGCTGTATGGAGTTTTACATAACACCTTCATCACCACAGTGGTAATCTGGAAGTTTTCTCTTAATCAGAAGACAGGACTTGAAATATAAATACTTTATAGGCAACAGCAATGCATCTTTTACAGTAATAAATGCTGGTAATGATACCTAAACAGTAGTTAGAGATTATACAGCTATCTCCCTTTTTTAGGGGGTAGAGGGGGGAAGAAGGGGGAAAAAGGTATCAATTAAAAAGATGCCTACTATTTTGCCACATATTTTAACAGTTTTCAAGGGACTACAGCTATCTGGGAGTGAATGGGAAGGGGAGAAGATAACACTAGTAGTAAAATACAAGTGAAACTACAATTAACTGTGCCCTACAGAGGTTTTGTGCATAACATTAATGTAATGTTTTTTAAATTTTTGGTTTTTATGAAAAGCTCATAGATAAATTACAGTTTATATGCCCAGATAGCCACAGCTAAATAATCTTCGTGCTCCAAAACTCATGATTAAGTTTCAGCTACGGAAAACAAATCCACAAAAACCTGCATACACACACATACGCACATTTCCCCTCCCCCATAAAAAGCAACTTCACATCTCAGTCTATACAGGCTCCTTAAAATGGCAGAACCAACCAAGAATTCCCCTGCTTCTGGTCTTTTGCTTTATCCACACATCATGGCTAGCAGTAACTACATGCTTTTAAAAATACACATATTTACAGTGTTTGAAACCATTTTATGACATTATAAAGTAAAATGTATAACCTCTTACCTGAGCATGAAAATTTGACATAGTCGTTGTCTCTATATCTTTCTTTCCCAAAATCTCCATTTTCACTGGTGAATTGGGAAAATTAAATGAAAAGTAGTCTAAAAAGTCAGGTAAATAAGTAGCTGCCCCATGAACAATACCCATTACATAGTAAGCTGCACAGTTTTCATTTTCACTAAAAACCAGACCCACAAACTCTTCTGCAAATCTCTCCATCTCCACAGGAGATAAGTGGGAGAGTTCATTACTGTAGGCATGGATAACTGATGCACCTCCGTTAGGCTGGTGCTCAATATGAATCAGCTGTTTGAACTCCAATGTGTCCAACCTTTTGAGTTTATTTTGAACCCGTGGCTCCTTTAACGAGACAAATGGAAACTCACTGTTCTCTGGTATCTTGGACTCAAAGTCCTTCTTGGGATCCATATTTTTCCCATTGAAATCCTTAAGATGATCATCTATAATGCCTTTGGCTTCCTGATCCTCAACATCAGAAACCAATCCTGAGCAGATGGTCTGAATGGATTTGCTGTACATTTTTGGACGCTTCCTTTTCTCACTCTCTTTATGTTTCTTTTTCTTTTTCTTCTTAACTTTTTTAATCTGTAGTTCTTCTGCATTGGTTTTTGGTTTCTCCTTCCCACCTGTTGAGAGGAAAAAGGTCTCTTAAGTACTTTTATATAGATGCATACAAACACACACACACACACACACACACACACACTTAGGTATCAGGATTCAAAGCTACCAGTATCTTCATCAAGGCACACACAGACACCAATACTGAGTGTCACATAACATAGGGGTATCTTACTGGAAAGAAGTAGAGACACCTGCCACAGTCACACTGTATGACTGACACAAAGTTTCAGGAAAAGAAACCGCAACAGAAAACAAATTTTCCAAGAATGCTTTCATGATCCTATCTATACCATTTAACTGGTCATCAGAAATTAAAACACCAGGAAGTTCAGACACATTAGATGACTGCTGTCAACAAACATTGCCAAATATCGACCATTTGTAAATGGTCAATGAGCATCATCCAATCAGCAAACTGTTCACAAATACTGCTGCCAAATCCTACCTTGCCAGGTGGATTTGTACAGTCAATCTTGCAGAACCAAATAAGCTTTGCAGAAATAATGTGAAAATATCTAAAAACTGACCACAGACTTCCTTTAAAATAAAAACAACAATAATAAACCCTTACAATAATACAAGGAGAAGTAGTTAGCATAAAAACTACAAAATATTCCAGCCGAATAAAAAATAAATTGTAAAGGCCTAAAGCTGGGAGATAATTTGGTCAAGTGATTCCAAAGGTTAAAAAGAAAGGGGGGGCGGGTTCTAAGTGTTTTACATGCAGCACAACTCATAAATGGGATCACAGGAAAGCTTCCATCACTAGACTTTCCTAAAGTCTAGCTGTTGATACAAACACATTTCGTGATCTGATAATTCAAATTACTAGATATGTTAGAGCACAAAACTACATTCACAACAAAGGATTCAAGATTAGCAGGTTAACAGACAAAAGCTCAGAGAAGACTTGCAATGAAAGGCACAATTTTAAACTACTCAAATTCACAGAAGCTAAATAACATACTGATTTCCAAGCCAGCATCTACTACTATGTTGCAGCAGATTGACTTCAATTTGACTTCAATTTGCTATTCTTAGCCCAAGTAATCCACGATACAGTCCTCCCTACCCCCCACAAAAACCCCCTCTCAACTGCTGGAGCACAGAATCACACATCCTGCTGATAATTAAGGGGTCTGGATATGGAACAAGCAGAGACACAGGCAAGGGGAACAAGCAATTAAGGCACTCGCCTCCAAGTCTCCTGAGGTTCGTCACAGCAGCTACGCACCTCGGGGATTTCCGACGGGCAGACAGATGAGCCAGTTTTCTTTCTAGCTCCTATTTTCTCATCTTTTAGGGGAAAAAAAGTACGCTGAGCTCATTCCTTATTTAGCCCAAGGAAGAAAATGGGCTCTGGGATTCCTTAACCTAATCCACACATAAAAGAGCTACAAAAACTCCCTTGCCTCTTTATCAGATTTAGTATGTGCTCTGTGAGCACAATTTCAGTTTTAGCTAAACATGATCAACTGCCAAAAGGTACAGTATTCTCATAGAAACCTGCCCTGTCATTAGATTATGTTTAATGAAAAAAATAATAATAATATGGGCCTCTACAATATTACTGCTTGATCTGGTACACACAGTACTCTACTACTTCATCACAGTCTTCTTTCTGCCACATTTTTAAATCCAGTGGGCATGGAAAGACCAGAAAGAACAGCAACACACGTCCAAGCAGCTACCTCATCTTACAGGAATCACAAACTTAAATTATTGAGGGTGCCAGGATACCTCATTTTTCCCCAAGTGAAAACCTGTAGTCAACACACCATCACCTGACAAAATAATCAGCTGCTGTTCATGTTCCCTGGCATCCTAACAGGTGTCATTATGGTGCCAATTCGAGTCAGAGGGAAATAAAAAAAGAAATGATTACGACAGCGAGCTGTTCCATAGCATATGGATAATATGCTATGCTAACATCCCAGATAAGCTCAGGAAGTGTGGGTTAGATGAGTGGGCAGTGAGGTGGATTGAGAAGTGGCTGAAGGGCAGAGCTTAGAGGGTCGTCATCGGTGGCGTGGAGTCTAGTTGGAGGCCTGTGGCTAGTTACATCCCCCGGGGCTCAGTACTGGGTCCCATCCTGTTCAGCTTCTTCATCAATGACCTGGATGAGGGGGCAGAGTGCCTCCTCAGCAGGTTTTCTGATGCTGCCAAGCTGGGAGGAGTGGCTGACACACCAGAGGGCTGTGCTGCCATTCAGAGAGACCTGGACAGGCTGGAGAGTTGGGCGGAGAGGAACCTCCTGAGGTTCAACAAGGGCAAGTGCAGGGTCCTGCACCTAGGGAGAAATAACCCTAGGCACCAGTACAAGCTGGGGGCTGACCTACTGGAGAGCAGCTCTGCAGAGAAGGACCTGGGAGTGCTGGTGGATGACAAGTTGACCACGAGCCAGCAATGTGCCCTTGTGTCCAAGAAGGTCAATGGTGTCCTGGGGTGCCTTAGGAAGAGTGTTGCCAGCAGGTGGAGGGAGGTGATCCTGCCCCTCTACTCAGCCCTGGGGAGGCCTCATCTCGAGTCCTGTGTCCAGTTCTGGGCTCCCCAGTCCAAGAGAGACCTGGAGCTACTGGAGAGAGTCCAGCGTAGGGCTACAGATACAATCAGAGGGCTGGAGCACCTGCCCTATGAGGAATGGCTGCGAGAGCTGGGCCTGTTTAGCCTGGGCAACAGAAGACTGGGGGTGGTGGGGTGGATCTTATTAATGTGTACAAGTACCTGAAGGGAGGGTGTCAAGGGGATGAGGACAAACTCTTTTTCAGTTGTCCCACATGCCAGGACAAGAGGCAATGGGCAGAAACTGAAGCACAGGAAGTTACGCCTGAACGCGAGGGGGAATTTCCTTCCCAGGAGAGCGACAGAGCACTGGCACAGGTTGCCCAGAGAGATTGTGGAGTCTTCTTCTCTGGAGATCTTCAAGGCCCGTCTGGATGCAACCCTGTCTACCATGCTCTAGGTGACCCTGCTTGAGCAGGGAGGTTGGATTGGATGATCTCCAGAGGTCCCTTCCAACCTTACCCATTCTGTGATATGCCTTAAAATCCCGACTCAAACCCCAAATATATACTATAGAATGGAGAACAGTTCTTTCCTCCTCCTGACTGCAAGGATACACAACTAGAGATTATCCAAGAGTCTGTAAGTATTTCAAATTCCTAAAAGTGTTTTAATTTACCATTTGAAAAGTGATTTCATTCTAAATATGAAAAAAACATTAATATACTGAATGATAACAAAGATGTCACAAATTTTCAAAGTATTGTACTAGCCTGAATATGGAATATTGAATTAGACCATTGAGTGCTGTAACAAGGCCAGGAGAAGGTGGGGGATTATCTGTCAAGCTACTTCATGTGTTCTCAAATGGACCACAGATCTTTCCAGGGACCAATCACTCACACACCTGAGACAGGATGCAAAACAGGAAAGGATTGGAAATTTATATTCCTTGGGATACAATCAACAGTATTACAACTGGCAATCAAATACAACAGTTTCTGAAATCAAAGTAAGATACTATTTGCTATGTGCTTTCTCATAGTTAAAGATGTCTATAATAATCAAAAAAGTAGATAAGCATTACGCTATTAACACCTTGCTGCACACTCAATTATTAAACTACACTACAATACGACTAGCAAAAGAGCTACACTGAAAACTTTTGATGACAGACTAAAGTGATTATGCCATTTAAGCATGTATCAAATACCAAAATTTTATCTACAGATATTTTCCCAGATCATACAAAGAGTTACAAAAACACCGCATGCAATTTGGAGTCAAATAAATATCTGCTAGGAGCCTCACATCTCACAACACAGCACTTCTCTCCCATAGATCTTTTTGGCTCTCTAAACTCTCTCAGGGTAGAACTGAAGCCATTAACTCTGAAATGCCTGAGAACTAAGAAAGCAATAATCACTGATGGAGCAAGGGGCTGTAAACAAATGTCTAGGATGAGAAGCAGTGAGATCCCTGAACTGCTACTGCAATTGTCCTAGAGAAATGGAGAATCAAAACAGGCAGTCTCTTCACACTGGGAAGCAAGTATCATGGCACTCTTAAAGTTCCACTGGGCAGGAACAAGCCTTAAAACACAAGTTGAAGAAAGAGGACTCCAAAGTAGAATTTTTCAAAATGCATTACTGCAGTTGGTTAAAGATGTCAAAAATAAAAAAGCCATCCAAAAGAGTAGAGTGTGTTTAGAGAACTAATTTTAACCCAAAAGACAGCATTATTTCAAACACTGATTAGCTGCCTTGAGCCTTTCTCAAATTCACACAAGCGTAAGCTAAAAACACACGAGACTGATAAATGTTTTCAGGAACTCTATTTTCATACTGACAGTAAATCACACAGTTAAGAATTTCTGTGGAGAGAATTTGCCAGATACTTCAGGCACCATATTTCATAGAGAAATAAGAATTGTATTACAAAGTTAAATTGAATATCGCAAGACTGGAGAACATCAAATTCACAATTATTTGTTCAGCCCTCAGATGTGGATATATGATACAGCTGTGCAATCCATGAGCTCGTTGCTACAGATGGGTATAGTCCAAATCCCCACCCTCCTTTTCTCTGCTACTGCTCCTGGTACACAATCCTCCTCCACGCCCTGTACTGACTGACACTCATGGTAAACTGCATGGTAAATTGACTCAATTTAATGGCTCAGCAGAAAACTATTCACTTTTTTGCTGCTAGATTAGTGAACAAAATTGGTTCACTGCATTGTCAGACAATAACTAGAGCATGGAAAACAGTGATAGCATGCAATGAGAAGGGGAGGAGCAGAATCACCCCTTTTCAGCGGCAGTAAGCCACCATATCTGCTTACCAAAACTGTTCACCACACCCTTCATCTGTCCAACCTGAGCACTGAGTAAGGCAGAAAGAGGGACCAAGGTGAAAAGCCACCCCAAAAAACAACACACACACATCCCCCACTACCATAACACATACGCAAGACCAAGTCCCTAGCAAACGTGAACTTAAGGTTTCCTAACCCAAAAGGTAGAACTTTCAAAATTAACAATTATATAGTTTCTCAGTTTGCCTTTTTTTAAAAAGTACATGTAAGTACATTTAACTGTAATACCATGGCTCAAACCACAAATTCTTCCTTCTGTCCTTTATTACAGGACGACCCACACGCTCACTGTATAGTGACTGTTCCTAATAGTGCTTGGACACATGCTGATGTCAAACTTCAGAATATTTGCGTCCAATTATTTTAGCATACAGCCGAAGTTTTCCTGAAGAATACAAACAAGAAATGGAAAACAGTGACTTCAAAGAATAATATATCTCAGAGAAATTTGAACAGAGTTTCACAGAAAAAAGGAGGAACTTTTCTAGCCTAAGGCTTCTGCTTTGCTGAATTTCAAAGACTGACTCCAAAGCAGGTGTTTAAAGCTGCTCAGAAATTGTGAAGACTTCAATAACAGAAGGAATTAGTTTCCTGAAATACTGGTATTGCTATCAGCAATCCCCAGTGAAGTACTTCCACTTTATTTTGCTTTTGCATTAGTTGTAGAAAGAAGGGCAGAAAAATTCTCCATCACTCCTCTGCTGCATATATCAAAACATTCTAGATTAAGCAAGATGTGCTGCTTCTTCCAAAACCAATAATGTTTCTTCAATTCTTAGTTAATGGGCACTGAAAAAAGCACAGCTGCACTCAATATCCCCCTAGGACTGCAATCAAACTGCTTCACAGCAGAAAATACAGAATTCAGTAAAAACATTAGAAAGCAACCCAAAAGGCTAAATAAAGATCCAAACATTTATACTGCGATATCCAAACTAATTTCACTTAAGGCAAGATTTAGCAGTAGCAGTGCAGTGCCTGATGTAAGCTAACTTATTTCACCTCTGGGATAGTTACTACTGAGGCAACCACTCACAATCCTAGAACTTCAATATAGGTATTTCAGGTAGTCTACAACCAGCAATCACAATAAACTTGTGTACATGCATACATTTAATCTAATTTCAACCAAGAAAGAAAATAAGAAAGAAAACAAATCATAAAGCCTTAGACATTTTGAAGTGCAGGGCATCTTCTATCTCTACGTGCTCTGAGATGTATTCAGAGCACAGCTACTGAAGCACAGTTAAAACAAACAAACAAAAAAACCCTATTTCTCCACTGTGTGATTCAAAAACACGAGACCTAAGAAAGAATTTGTGCGCACATTAGAACACTATCTTAATTCAAGTGAGTCAGAATCTCCTTCAGGACTCCAAGAATATGCAACTAAAGGAGGAGGAGGAAAAGAATACTCAGCACCCACAGATCCTTACAGAACCTTTCCCTTGATCTGGTGTCAAAAAGCACACTGAGCTCGCACTTCACTGGGGTGAAAAACACCAAGAATAGCAAAATTGTTATTTTGCTCCTGCAAATTGATTTTTTTTTTTTTTTTTTTACAGTGCCACAGTGCCCTGTCACACACAGCACAGGACTTGTACCTAGGACTGCTATTCAAAACTCCTGAAATTTTATGTAAATAATCCAATGCTTTAACATTATTAAATGATATTTAAGTTAAAATGATGACAGACATCCTGAATTTGTTAACTACAGACCAATTCCTTCCAAATTTGCCTTTTTGTAAGAACTCACTACTCAAAAATTACCGACAGTTTATCTTATGCTGTGTTTTGTCAGTAAGATAATTGAAATTCTGCATAGGCAGAGGTCACAAAACTCTCATTTCATTCGATTAGTTCAAATGCAGCAGTGTTTCTCAACTTTGACATCACGGCCCCAAAAGTTCTTAGAGGGAACTGTAAAGTTAGCATTAAGTTTTTTGTATTTTTTTTTTCCCAAAGTGTTCTGACTGCTGACAGCAACAAGGAACAATGATTTATACCTGCAGCCAGTAGTCAGTCAGTTTTCACTTCCCATCTTTGGGAGAACTCAGTTACTAACAACTGAAAGAGCTGTGTTATACTTGGCAGAGGGGAGAGCAGAGGAAGCAGTGCAGAGGAAAACGTCAACACAAACTTGCAGAAGCCTAAACAAGGACCATATTTTTCTAGATTTTTCCAAGGACTGAAACGGAGCACCTTATTTCTTGTTCTACAGTATATGAATACCCACCAGCTCCTGGTACACTGCTTGTTCTGCAAGGACAGATCAGTCTGGCTATTCCCATCGTTGCTGTAAAACATCCTCCAGGTCTTCAGTTTGGTCCTATCTTCTAGTGCTACAGTAGGAGAAGTTCTGCCTACTACTCTCCATCAGGGGATAGGTAAGAAGTAACCGCCAATGATCTTCAGTTATTTCCCACTGTCCCATGTGACCAGACACACAATTTAAGGATTTTCTAGCCTTCTCATCACAACTCTAAAACTAAAGCTACTAAAATAATACTAGATAAAAAAAGCCACTAATGTTTTTGTTTTATTACAACTCAGCTCTGCTAGAGTTATTCTGGTAGAGTCTTTAAAGATTGCACAGAAATCCCACTTTAAATCACAGAGAGACGAAGTCCTCCCCTGCATCTTCCAGTGAGTTTAAAGTTCACAGCCACAAGCAATTAAATTACAGCTTAAATCAGATGCATCCAAGACCCCCCACTGACCAACAATTAAAATATGCAGTCTTAGAGAGTACAACACATGCTCTTCGATGCTTTGCTCATACCATGGCACTAGGAGGGGAAAAAAATAAAAAAGAAAAAAAAAAAACAACATGAGAAAACATGAGAAACCCAAGTTTGCACTGGCCAGATGACTACGTAATTAAAAATAGCAGAATTTTATATGTTGACTTTTCATTGTTTGAGTTAATGAAAACATATTCCGTAACAGTTCAAAAGGAATCTGTCAGAACAGCTGATTTCCTAAGGCAGTTAAAATAAGAACATAGTATTCTGAACTGAAACAAAATACATATAGCTTCATTCTCCTTAGCTCCCCAGTGGCCACAGAGCAAGACAAATGGCCAACTGATTGAAAAGCTAATAGACTGCATGCTGAAAACAAACATAACTTTGAGGTGTCTAAGTACCGGGACAAAGAAACAAAGCAAATGGCAGGAATACAACTGAGAAATTACAGCTATCTTGCTCTATTTAGAGACTTGAAAGCTCTAATATTAAATGTCAAAAAAGTCAAGTCTCAAACACATAAAATAGTTCTATTTTATGTTGCCTCAGCCTTCTCTGAATTGAATAGTCACAGCAATGTTGAGAACAACTATTCAAGAATTTCAGAAAATGCACAGACACCTTCAGGTTCAATAGCATAAAATACATATGCATACAAACACAGGATGCAAGAAAAGTTGCCACAGGGACAGAAATCAAGTCCTACTACGTTTATCTTAAATAAGTAGCTGTTTCTTACCCAGAGCACATGTAAGCACAGGAAGATCCTACCATGCCATCCATTAAGTGCACTTATCAGGTAAGCCTTAGTGTGATGTTGTAAGAAGAGCAGGGATTTACAAAATGATAAATAAATATAAGGAACACTAAAATATTTTCAGTTAATTCTTCTATGACAAACAGACTGAAAAGAAAGTCTCCAAACAGTTTCTGGAGTCACTTGAGTTACTATACAGACAAAAAAAGAAACTGGCCAGCAACATACTCCTCCTCCTGTACTTCTGATTTTCTCCTCTCCAAATAAATCTATAATCAAAATAAAAAAACATAAAAGAATTCCTATCTAGATTGAAAACAAGGATGGAAACTTGGGGGTGCAGGAAGATACAAGCAGAATAGTTCTGTTAGGAAAAGTTCTGAGAATATAAGAACAAGATTTAATGAAAATCATGACATGGTCTTAAACTAACAGTTTTGTGCAATTCGATGTGTTTCTGGATTTTAAAATATATCGTAGAGGTATATAGGCTCTGCTTTAGTCTTATTCAATAAAACTTTCCTCATAAGTAGCAAAAAAAAAGCTTCCTAAACACACTACCAGTATTTTTCACTCCACTATAAAAGAACTATGGCGGTGCACCTTTAAAGATAGTACAGCAACTCATGCAGACCCAGACCTCTTTTACGAGCTTACCAAAAATTTTATAGTACTTCAGACTTCACAAACACCACAGTCGCAGATGGAAAGGAAAATATTTTTTATATTTTCAGCCACCTGGACTCATCTAGCAATTTATCTATCAAAGACGTTTGCTGGCAATGCCCAAGGGGAGAATCATTGTTCTCAGCAGAAGAGCTATAAATGTGTCAACACTGCAATTCTCTCTAAAGTCCTGTCTTTATTTCAAATACAGTGAATTCAAAGTCATTAAAAACCTGCAATTATTTCTACAATCTTCATCTTATAATAAAGATGCATATGCTACCCATAGGAAGCCCCAGAGCCTTCAGACCACTAATTCAGACTTTTTCCAACCAGCAAATCATATGAACGCTTGTTCACTTATTTTGCAGAAAGCAGTTTATAAAAAAAAAAAAAAAAAAAAAAAAAAAAAAAAAAAAAAAAAGGCTAACAGACTTTTGTTTCAAGCTCCAGATCCCCATTGTGGTAGTGGTCTAGGTGTGGATATCCTACTCTGTTACTCAATCAGCTCAAAACTGCAGCTGTCACAATCCAATAGGACTGCCATGTCTACACGTATATTTGCTTTAAATAATAAAACACTACCTTAGCTCTAGTACTCTTTATCACACTGACAGATTTGTATAACAACAGCTACTGCATTTGCAGCTTCTACCTCATCTGCTGAATAAGAATAGTACAGACAAGAAAAGGTAGACACAAGACCTGAAGAATCTCACAGATAAGGCTGGTAAGTGTTGCCTAGTGCCTCAGCCAACAAGCTCCTTTCACGCTAGGTAAGGTCACATCTGTTCTCTCCACTGAAAGTCAGTAAACATATGTACCCTCAGGGGCTAAGTGCATACCATGAGATCTGACCAACACAAATTTTAGCTATCATAGCCATGAATTGTAGCTAAACTGAGAATAAAGGACATAATCAGCGTTCTTTGCCTGTGAACTTACACAAAGGTTTGAGGATGTGTGCTTTGGGGATTTTCATTTCTCTGTTTTTAAAAAAGGGTTTATAGCAGACACTGTAACAGAAAAGCCTATCAATAATTTAGTCATAAAATCAAGAATAGTGTCTGAAAACCACAGTTAAAATGAATGATAGAAGCCCACTATTTAAATTTACAAAATACTCAAACTGAGGAAGCATGGGCTAGGTAAAGTGGACAGTGAAGTGGAACAAAAACCAGCTGAACTGCTGGGCTCAGAGGGCTGTGATCAGCGACACAAAGTCCAAGTGGAGGCCAGTCACTAGTCCCTACTGGGGCCAGTTCATGAACGACCTGGACGATGGAGCTGAGGGCCCTCTCTGCAGGTTTGCAGATGACACGAAACTGGGAGGAGCGGCCGATACACCAGCTGGTTGTGCTTGCACCGAGAGGGACCTCAACAGGCTGGAGAAACAGACCCACAGGAAACTCCCAAAGTGAAGACAGGCAAGTGTCGAGACCTGCACCTGGCAGGGGAACAACCCCAGGCACCAATAGAGGCTGGGGACCGACCGGCTGGAAATCACCTTGGCAGAAGAGGCTCCGGGCTGTGGACAACCAGTTGAACACGAGCCAGGAACGCGGCCTTGCGGTAAAGCAGGCCAACAGCTGCATCGGGAAGAGGCCACTGTCGGCAGGTCAAGGGAGGCGATCCTTCCCCTCTATTCAGCCCCGGTGAGGCCACCCCTGGAGTGCTGGGTCAATCATGGCTCCCCAGGACAGGGGAGACGTGGGCCTACTAGAGCGAGGGCGGCAAAGGGCCGTGAAAATGACTGAGGGATTGGAGCAGTGCTCCATCGTACGAGGAGAGGCTGAGAGAGCTGGGATTGTTCAGCCTGGAGGAAGGAAGGCTCGGGGGATCTTATCAACGGGTCTAAGTATCTGATGGGAGCACAGGGAAGAGAATTAGACTCTTCTCAGTGGTATCCAGTGCCAGGAGCAGAGGTAACGGGCACAAGCTGGAACACAAGAAATTCCATTTAAGCGTAAGGCTGAAAGTCCTTTTTACTGTCAGGGTGGTTGAGCACAAGAACACGATGCCCAGAGAGGTTGTGGAGTCCCCACCCCTAGAGATGCTCAAAACTCAACTAGATAAGGTCCTGAACAACCCACTCTAGGTGACTGCTTTGAGCAGGGAGGGTTGGACTAGATGTTCATAGAATCAGTAAAGTTGGAAGGGACCTCTGGAGATCATCCAGTCCAACCTCCCTGCTCAAGCAGGGTCACCTAGAGCATGGTAGACAGGGTTGCATCCAGGCGGGCCTTGAAGATCTCCAGAGAAGAAGACTCCACAACCTCTCTGGGCAACCTGTGCCAGTGCTCCATCACTCCCACAGTGACGAAATTCCCCCTCACGGTCAGGTGGAACTTCCTGTGCTTCAGTTTCTGCCCATTGCCTCTTGTCCTGGCATGTGGGACAACTGAAAAAGAGTTTGTCCCCATCCCCTTGACACCCTCCCTTCAGGTACTTGTACACATTAATAAGATCCACCCCACCACCCCCAGTCTTCTGTTGCCCAGGCTAAACAGGCCCAGCTCTCGCAGCCATTCCTCATAGGGCAGGTGCTCCAGCCCTCTGATTGTATCTGTAGCCCTACGCTGGACTCTCTCCAGTAGCTCCAGGTCTCTCTTGGACTGGGGAGCCCAGAACTGGACACAGGACTCGAGATGAGGCCTCCCCAGGGCTGAGTAGAGGGGCAGGATCACCTCCCTCCACCTGCTGGCAACACTCTTCCTAAGGCACCCCAGGACACCATTGACCTTCTTGGACACAAGGGCACATTGCTGGCTCGTGGTCAACTTGTCATCCACCAGCACTCCCAGGTCCTTCTCTGCAGAGCTGCTCTCCAGTAGGTCAGCCCCCAGCTTGTACTGGTGCCTAGGGTTATTTCTCCCTAGGTGCAGGACCCTGCACTTGCCCTTGTTGAACCTCAGGAGGTTCCTCTCCGCCCAACTCTCCAGCCTGTCCAGGTCTCTCTGAATGGCAGCACAGCCCTCTGGTGTGTCAGCCACTCCTCCCAGCTTGGCAGCATCAGAAAACCTGCTGAGGAGGCACTCTGTCCCCTCATCCAGGTCATTGATGAAGAAGTTGAACAGGATGGGACTCAGTACTGAGCCCCGGGGGATGTAACTAGCCACAGGCCTCCAACTAGACTCCACGCCACTGATGACGACCCTCTAAGCTCTGCCTTTCAGCTACTTCTCAGTCCACCTCGCTGTCCACTCGTCTAACCCACACTTCCTGAGCCTATCTAGGAGGATGTTATGGGAGACAGTGTCAAAAGCCTTGCTGAAGTCAAGGACCACATTGTCCACTGCTCTCCCCTCATCTACCCAGCCAGTCATTCCATCAGAGAAGACTATCATCAGACTAGTTAAGCAGGATTTCCCCTTGGTGAATCATGCTGGCTACTCCTGATCACCTTCTTTTCCTCCATATGCCTGGAGATGACATCCAGAATGAGCTGTTCCATCAACTTTCCAGGGATGGAGGTGAGGCTGACCGGCCTCCAGGACCTTTCAAAGATGATGGAGAGCGGCCCAGCGACAACATCGACCAGCTCCCTCAGTACCCATGGGTGCAACCCATCTGGGCCCATGGATTTGTGCATGTCTAGCCTGCCCAGGTCTCCAATCCTATCCTCCTCAACCCTTCTCCAGACTTTCTACCTCACATCCAGGCTGCAGGATTCCTGGGGACTGCCCTTAGCAGTGAAGACTGAAGCAAAGAAGGCATTCAGTAATTCTGCCTTCTCTGTATCCCTTGTCACCAGGGCCCCCACCTAATTCAGTAGCAGGCCCACATTTTCCCTAGTCCTCCTCTTGCTGACAATGTATTGGAAGAAGCCCTTCCTGTTGTCCTTGACATCCCTTGCCAGACTCGATTCCAGCTGGGCCTTAGCCTTCCTTACCACATCTCTACATACTCTGACTGCATTCCTGTAATTCTCCCAAGGAGCCTGTCCCCTCTTCCACATTCTGTGTACTTTCTTCTTCTCTCTGAATTTGGCCAAGAGCTCCTTGCTCACCCATGCAGGTTTCCTGCCCCTCCTGCTGCACTTCTTACTCATAGGGATGCACCGCTCTTGAGCTTGGAGGAAGTGATAAGTTTGAATATTAGCCAGCTCTCCTGGACCCCTCCCTCCCTTCTAGGGCCTTAACCCATGACACACCACCAATTAGGTCTCTGAAGAGCCCAAAGTCTGCTCTCCTGAAGTCCAGGGTTGCAATGCTGTTTGAAGAGATTCCTTACAAACTTGACTATTTTGTGATTCTAAGATTCAATGTATGTACAAACTGAAAGGACATGATTTTAATTACATTCCATTCCAGTAAACAAAGTTGGAGAAATGTGCCAATATTAAGACTGTCTGTTGTGCAAGTTTAATTTTTAAGATTTGAAAAAAGTTCCCATATTGGAGCCCCTTAAGTTCTGTAGTTTTGCGCATTTAATGTTAGATATAAAACATGATCTGGATTCATTTCTTCCACTCTGCAATATAGAGAACTGCAACCCTCTCCCGCAGTAACTGCGTAGAGAAGATACGGATACCATCAATATCATTCCTTAAAGCACTAGTCTTTTCCGTACTGCGCACACATACTGTGGAAGTATATGTATTTTTTTCTCTGCAGTAACTAACACAGTTAACAAAAAAAGTTGATTTTTACAGTTAAGTTTTAATTTGTAGACTTTATACAAGCTACTCAGAATTCTATGGAAAAAAAATTAGGTTAAATGAGAAACATACTATAAAAACTTATCATCCAATTTAAGTATGATATTTTTGAAGTACTATAATGAAAAATCACTGTGTGGTTTGAACCTACCTTTCTGCAATAATTTGACCTCTCCATTTTCTTTCTTGATTTCATTAATTATTTTGTGCTTCTTCTTCTCTTTTTGCTTCTTATCCCTTTCTTTAATTTTGTCTTTGATTTGAGCTGAAATGCAAATATTTTACAATTAAGTGGGAACAGAAAACTTTAACTGTAATTGTCCCATGCACATTTCATATTACTCTTATGCAAGCCCTATTAAGGGGATAAAAGGAGTTATGAGAAAATCCCAGGACTTATAGTACAAAAAGCTAATATTTATCAGTTTGCATAATCCAACATAAGCTTATTGAACCCAGACAAGTTTTGTTTCTATTATGCTAGAACTGCATACAACAACTCAACACTAACTGTAAATCGTTAACAGAATGATTTTTGCTTACTCCACGATACTACTCTCTATTGTTATTTTCCATCTGTAAGCAGCTCTCATTTCTTGAAATTCAAATTAAATGCATTACACAAGAAATGATGAAAAAAGAAACATGCAACATTCAGAGTTTGTATTTTCTTGGATGTGTGTAGACACTACAAGCTTTACATAACAAGTACATTCAAGTATAGAATATGTGAAGATAGCTATTACTGCCAAGTAGTTTGAAATGAACACTTCAACCGAATTTGTCAGCTGCAAAATCGTTTACATTAAGTTTACAGGTTACACTAGTGCATTAACAACAGTAAGATGTAATTAGAGCCAAATATGAAATGGAAAGTGAAGCACATTTCATATTTGTTGAAAAATCTGTGTTTGCACAGCCGATAAGCAAGGGAAGTGCCAGTGTGTTTACCTACGGTATACAGTAGTTTACCTGAGCAGTCCCATTATTTATTTATTTTTTTATTTTTTTTGACAAGTCACTCCAATTTTTACTATTATCATTTAAAAGCACAGTCTTCAGGCATGGTTTTCCACATGAAAATATTAGCCCCACAGGAATTCACAGTTTCAAGAACTAAACATTTCAAGACAAGATAGTTCTGAGCTAGTGTATTTAAGGTTGGTTAAAACTAACTTCTTCAGATTCCCTGCAACCAGCACTTCACGGATGGTTTCTTGGTCTGAAACCACCTCCCCGCTCTAGAGTTTATTGGGCTTTTTAACATCTGCAGGGAGAGATGAAATTTGATTTTCAGCTTTTACATAATGTTACATTTCAGAATGCTTTCTCAGTAATACAACAAAGAGACAATCCTGATGCTTAGTTTATAGTACTTTCATTATAAACCCCAGAAGGAAATAAGCAGAAATCTAGTTATCTTTCCTCAAGCATTCACATGAAACAGAAGCAGCAGCAATCTTCACTACTAACAGACCAGAAATATTCATCAAAATCAAAAGGACTCCTTCAGATCTAGAAAGCAATATATGTTGTCCCGTAACTATTAATATGCTCCAAAAATAACTTGGTTAAGCAAGAGGTACAGAGGGCTAACAGTAATCCACATCAATGAATATTATAACAACACTTCCACAGCATCCATGTCTGTCCTTCTAGTTTTCTAATAAGGCTACACAACTTGAGCCCTAGCAATTGTCTGGACAAATAATATATTTTCAGTAGAAGCTGGAAGAGCCTAAAAATGAAAATAATAATTTAAAAAAAGATAGTAACTGAGATATGACTGCTATACATAGATCAGGATAAGCAATGGAGAAAGGATAGAAACTATGCTGGCACAAAGATTATTAGAAATAAATCGGCCATGGTTAAAACTGTATGGAAGCTTTTGCTTCAAGCAGCTGACACAATCATGTTCAGGAACAGCCATACAGTTCAACAGAGGGAAATGAGGAAGCACATAAATTCATCTGGATTGTCCGATCTGCTGTACAGATAGATATTTTTTAAGCCCCAAACTCTTACTATAGGCAGGAATCTTCCTCTCCATCTGCTCCTCCGCCACCCACCCATTCCCATCCCCCAGAAAAAGCAAACTCCTTTTGTAAATCCCCTCTAACTTAAAAGCATTAAATAGGAAATAAATTATACAACAGAAGTTTAACATTCTGAAACTAGAGAGTCACTGACCAAATAGGAAGTAACAGGAAGCTTGATTTGTGATTGGCAATGAATGTTCAGTCCAACTAAGATTATTATAATCATAGAAAGACTTGGATTTTACTTCAGTATTTGCATATTGTTAAGAGGCACACTTGACTTCTGCTATTACTTAGGATTCAAAGAAAAACTGAAGAGCATACACAAATGCTGAGCCTTGTTGAGAGAGGACAAGAGAATGACTGAAAGAAGCCATTTATTATAGTCTCATGAATGCTATCACAGACCAATGAATCTTGCAAATTTGTCAGAAGCAACACAAGGAAAGACAGAAAAAGCTGAAGCCTTATAAAGAGCCTCTGGTTTATTTTCACATCCAGAAAGCAATTAGGAGAGTTAATGGCAAGAAGTTCCGACAAAAGAAACAATGGAAACGTCCTGTGATCTGCTCTGGGAATATCCACAAGCAAATCAAAGCACCAGAAAGAGACTGTAGATGTAATGTAAAGGCAGCTGAGAAAGGTTTTAAAAAAAAATTAAGTTTAACTACTGCCCTTCTAGAAATCACAGTATTGCAGTCAGATCAAAGTACAACCAGAGGCAAGTCAAGAATAGTAAAAAATAACAATTAAAATGTACAAAGTTTGAGGTTTCTTTCCTTATAGTAAACAGATATAAACAACAGATGACAGAATTCTCCTTCAAAAAAAGAAGTTAAGTCTATGCTGAGACGAGACTCAAAGTCACAATTAAAATTGCCTGGAAGTCTTTGCTTCAAATAATTGACACAGTCATACTCAGGAACAGCCTACCAGTTCAACGGAGCGAATAAGGAAGCACAGACTTCACACTTGGTCCCATTTCTCAGCTCTGAAGTGTTCTGTTTACAAGTAAAAATATGTATTTTCTAATCTGACCAGAAGAACTCAAGCAGATTTCTCTATAGATTATTTCCTACTACACAACTTTCAACGGGATGCAGTAATATCAATCCAAATTTTAGTAAGATTGAGTTTACCACAAAATCTATTTCAACTTAGCTATGCTGGCTCTGCAAAGTCAGTAAGATTAAGAGTTCCAGTAGTCACTAAAGTTAATAAATACAAGAAAACATGCATATGGCACAGAGTTTTGCAAGGCAAGGCAAGTGCAGTTCTCCAAATAGTTTTCAAGTATTTGTAGGTATCTCCATATATTTTACATCTGCTGCCACCATATGTTCCTACCATATGAAGCTGATACAGAGGCTAGAGCTCTTTGGGACTCTCCAAATGCCATGAACGATATATTTTATAGCTTCTTCTCTAACATAAAGCATCAATGTCCTCCAGTCGTACGTCATTTCGGTCCAAATCTCATTTCCTCACAAGAAACAAGAAAATTCTTCACATAAACAAAAATCCTGTTTTAAAATGAATGCATCCAATGTTAAACAATTTGCAATTTCCTATCTACATTTTGTAGATTATACAATCAATTTTTATTTATGAGGTCAGCAAGGGAAAAATAAGACAAACCCTGTACTCTTTAACAACTTACGAATTTGAACATTCTTGTATAGCACTACTTGTTTTCATTTGTAAGGCAACTATATCTCAAGGTAGTAAAAGGTAGAGATGTTTATGTTAATCTTTCCCTCTCCACAGCCTATTCTGCATTCAGCTTTCACCAATGCTACTTCTCAGAAACAGGGAAGAAAAAAGAAAAACAAACCAAACACACTGGAGTTGCGGTAAGTAACAGAATGAAATGAGTCCCCAAGGTAATATAGTAGCATAACACAAATGGTCATAGTGATCTAGGACAGAAGAACATCAAGTAGGAACAGCCTTTACCTTTGTATCTGACGCTATTATATTTGCCAATGGAATAGTTTATGATCACAGTGAAGAACAACTGAGTATTTAGAAAATCAATATACAAATTATTAAATATTTGTAAAAAGTTGCATATGCTAATAAGGAAAAATAGCTCAAAGTGATGTGAGGGAGTAATTTGACTCAAATTTGGAATACAAACTTTAATAAAGAGGCAGGTCCTCATTCCAAAAGTATAAATGGATGAATGAACAGATGGACTGACCAGTGACTGGAAGCTTATGTCTGACATTCATAGTCCATAAATCATCAGATTATATTTATGTTTTACAAAGGTAGAAGCCAGTCATTGGAATCAAAAATAATTGTGTTCCATTACTAGAACTTTTTCCACAAGTCTGTCTTTCTTTTGGTAGCAAGACACTCTCATATCTAGGTTAATTCAAAGAAGCACTAAGTACAGCCTATGTTATGCAGGAAATCACGTAACTTTGGAAAGAGTTGTCATAATCCTTTATCTAAATTGCAAGTTATTTTTAAATGAATTCAAGTCACCTCAAGTCGTTTACATTTTAATAACTATTTCCCATTTTAATTGATATTAAAAATGTTTTAACAATATGAACCTCAATTTTATTTAAGCACAATTATTTGTTCTCTCTATCCATGCCAGCCTTTTTTTTTTTTTTTTAAATGGCAGATATTGGACATGAGGATATAGTTTTGTCTAATATTTCACCTGATTTCTTTTTCTTTCAAAACAGAGGATCCTGCTTTACCTCCTTGGAAATGGGATAAACCATCAAATTTTAAACGTTAACATTCCAATGCCTTAGGGGAAAAGAGTTTTTCATGCTGCCGTGAATCACATCTCAAACAACAGTATGAAAACACACACATACACACACACCCTTAACACCCATACAAAGTACCAATGTAAAATACAGAGAAAGAAGCTTCTTTGGGAAAAATACCACTAGTTGCTCTACTACACAAACTTAAACTAACAGTTTCTGTTTTTTCAGCACCTCAATTGTACCAAAATCCTTAACCTTAAAATAATCCATGAACCTAATCAATACACCAGTTCTCAGTTTGGCCACAGTAGACCTGAATGAAGGGTATCTTGTTTCTGCTCCCTTATGTTGCATTGAGACAGTTGATAATGATTTCTCATTATCCTGATGCTTACTACTGTTGCAGTTAATATTCTCATGACACTGAATACCCAAAGAAGTCAGTGGCCCTCAAACCATTATTTTACTCTTCATTTGATCACCTTCAGGTACTAGCTCTAAAGAGCAGAGGATATATTCAGATCTCGTCACATTAAGCCACATATGTCACTGTTTTCTAACATTTAGGATAAGCTTATTCCTAGAAGAGACAATTGCTACTTGATCTGCTATTTTTTTTTTTTGTGTTAAATATAGTAACCAATTATTACATATAAATATTCTGTTTCATTATTATAGTATACTAACTCTTACAAGCTTCTCATATCTTTGCTCGTTTTACTGAATGCTTTTCCAGTGGATACATAGGTTTCTTGTTCTGAAGCGCATAAAATTTAAGTAAACCAAAAGCCATAAGCCTGAAGAAATTTGTATCCCCTAGAAAGAAGGAAGAATAAATCTTTTCACAAAGTAATTTCCCCTATCAAAATAATTTTTTCCTCTGTCAAAAGCATATAAAGTAAAATTTATTGCTCAGGAAATAACTTGTCATGGACTGAACAGGTATTCCCTTCCAGGGTTAAAAATGGAGAAATTCCAAGCTCAGGAGGATACAGTTATGGAAGGTCCAGTAAAGAGTTAGACTGGTTCCTTAGCTTTCAATCTCTAATGCCCAAAGAAAAAAGTCTCTATTAGGGTTATTTTTAACTCTACTAAATAAATGATTGCCATGTGGAAACTTTTTGAAGTATTAGAGTTCTGTAGAAACAAATACCTTTGTTTGGAAAAAATATGCACCACACTTAAAAGGAACCAAGATTTTTCTAGATTTTCCATTCATATTCCAAAACCAAAAGATACAGAATCTGTGTCATGTGGTAACAGCACACCCATGACTGAAATGCAGCAACAGCAGCATATCTAAAGAGCTACATACAGACAGGAAAAACTTTATTATAAGTCTTCCACCTCACCTTCACGAATGGCATCTAAGGAATGTTTTCAGTCTATAGTGAATCCATGAGATTAACTAATTCAGACTGATTTGCATACTTCCACCTCCAACCAGGAAGTTTCTGCTTTTTCAGGACGTCAAAGCAAATAAATAAGAGAAATGGAATATGTACTGTATTTATACAGTCAACAGCCACTTACACCTAAAGGCTGCAGAAAGTCTCCTGTTTCCTAACTAAGCACCTTGCCATAACTGATTTCATAAACAGTCAATTAAATAACATAAACTTACAGATCACCCCATTCTTATTTCAGAAGTTTAACCAGAATGTTTTCACCACTACTAAAAGCCTTCTATGTAGAAGCAACTAAATCAAGCATTTATATAGCAAGTAAAGTGAAAGATGTTCTGTACAGGATTATCTGTAATATGGCAGCTGTCACACCATGAAAACAGCACCTTTAAATCTATTTAGGAGCTTGAGTAAGTCCACTTTAGCACTGAAAGAAACAAGTTTTTAGAACGTTGCTGAATGCCAAAAACTGCAGCTGCTTTGCATCACTTTTCCAGATGGTAACCCACATTAGTAGTTAGTCATAGATTACACTCAAAGCACTCTGCCTCTCTCTCCTCTCTTTGATTTAAGGGCTGTCACTGCACATCAGGCAAAATATTTACAAACTACTGTTAACAGACACCATCAATATGGTCAACACCAACAGTATTATAACCAAAAGGAAGAAGGGAGGGAATAGAAGGACAGTCTACATTCTTTCTGTTGTCTCTCTACTCCCTTCAGTACAAATGCTCATAAAAATAAAACCTGAAGAAGCCATGTTTATCTGATTATGCAGACAGACACACAAAGCTACGTCCAATATCACTATGTTAAGGATTTTGACGCTTGCGCTCGTATTACATCAAAGGGTGTACATAGCAGAGCAGGCTTTCTGGTTTAATGAGCACACAAAAAAAAGAGGAAAAGAAAAGAAAAAGCAGTATTTTTGAAATAAAAAGCATGATCGTTTTCTCATTCCAATAGCTAGAAATACTTGGCTGACACCCTTTTCAGTAATTAAGGTTTAAAATCCAAGGCATAAATAAATAAAAAAAATCCCTTAGCAAGTAAGAACATTCCCTCAGCCACCTTTCAGTGAAAGGAGGAAGACTCCCTTTAAGGATCAAAATACTAAGAAATGTTATCTTTGCAGTTCTAAAAAAAGCCTTCTACATGCAGAACTGAACGGGCAAGTTTTAGTCCAAGCACAGGGGAGTTGCATCAGAAACCAGAAGTACAGAATATGACGTTGCAGCTGCAGACAAGACTTCTACAAGAGGTTTCAGATCTAATGTTTCAATCTACCAATTTTGTTTCAACTAAGAAAAATTGTTTGTTATTTTACAACAATAATAAGTTTCTGCTGCATAAATTACATACAGAGCTCAATTCCAGAGTATCAGGGGAGCTTTGCTCTCTCATTTACAAAATAAGTGATTTTATTTGGTCTAGCAATGTTTCATGATACTTTTAAAAAGAGTATGGAGTTCCTCAAAAGATAGACTCTCTCATACTCACCTCAACATTTGATGCTTGCATCAGTGTTAGCTTCAGCCCTCAAAACTGAACTGCTTAAGACTTGTATATGCAAGGAAATTCAAGAAGTCCCAGTTCACCATGTACACCATACAAAATCCTAAATGCTTTCTGAGCACTGCTGACTACCATGAGATATCTAAATAAAAATGTATTAAGGAATTCAGGAGAGTAAGACGAGGAGCCCACACAAGCATGAAAGTGCTGCTGAATTTAAGGAGTTTGAAAGAGTTCTTATTTCATGCTCTGTAACCAGAAAAAGGTTAATTTCTATTACACTAAAAGGAGAAGAAAAAGTGAGTCAAGGAACATAGTACAAGAGCAGCGAAGGAAACGGAAGTAAACTGAAGAGAAAAACGTTTAGCAGAAGTAAAATGAAACTACCTAATACATGCATGTTCCCAGTCCTAAAGAATAGGAAGAGGAAAATATCCAAGACTTTCCCCAACCTACTTTGGTAACTATAAAATGAATTTCTCACGAGATGCAAAGTGAACTTTGGAACAAGCCTGAAAAGTGCCATTTTTAAAAAACAAAATCTTAAAACCAGAAGTTTTATGAATGCCAAAGGAACAAAAGAAACAAAGCAGTGAGAAGAATCACTGGTGAACATTCACCTAAAACCCAATCTAGGCCTCAGAAACAGCAAGAGAAAAAAAAAAAAAAAAAAAGAAAAGAAAAAGAGGGAGAGAGAGAAGCAGAAGCAAGAGCTATAGCACCATGCTCAGCTTTGCTTTCCTGCTCATTTGAGAACCCCAACAGCAAGATAGAAGGATTAGTTTCATTTTGTAATTGCTTGCACACTAAAGAAATCTTATCAGCAAAGGGATTATTACAAAACAGGGAGTGAGAGGGAAACTGCACACAAAATTCTACAAAATGGTAAGAAAATCAGAAAAGACTGCTGATGCATTTGGCTCACATTCTGTGTTTGTGTAACAAAACAAAAAATCCTAAAATTTTTGGACAACCATAAGCTGATCAAGCAGGGAGTGGCTCATTAAAGCTTTGCACAGTTAAGAAAACAATTTCAGTTTTGAACCATTAGAACAGAGTAGCAGTTACACCAACTGAATTGGTATAGTCATAAACTGTAATGGCAACCATCTATGTCAAATTTGCACTATTTCTAAATAAATTTTTAGAAATTATTCTAAATGATTTTTAGAAAAAAATTATTACACAACTTAATACCACTATCAAAACACATTTGCCATGTATAATTTAACTTATTTTAAACATTCTATACCTCACAGCTGCAGGAGAAACCATGCCTAAGGCAAACAATCTTCAGGTTCTCTGCATACTTGGTCCATGTCTGCACCTGAATGCCCTATGATATCTCAGAAGGGTTCATTCTACTCTGTTCATTTAACTGAAGCACAAGCTGCAAAGCCCGATTATGACTTTGTGAGTTAAAGGTCCTTCCAATGAATGAAAAGACTGGAAAAGTCTGTAAGTGAAAACCTGCTTAAAGCTACTTAAAATTTCTGTATTTCTTTTCTTGAATATCTCATCCACCTCTGCTATAATCAAGCTTAAAGTCTTCATATCACTTAGGAAAGAAAGGTGCCTCTAAACTGTACTCTCTTGCTAATAATCACCACTGCAAGAAAAGGACAAACATTATCTCTTTGGTTTTTCTTTAAAAAAAAAAATCCTCCCAAATCAGAGGCATGGGCTTCCCCCCACCCCCACGCCATCAACAGCAAGTTCTACCTGGAACTAGAACTAATTAGTTCCAGAACCTGGAACTAACCGACACTCAATCTGTTGTAACCCTGTGTATTGCCTCTGCAGCTTTGCTGCTATTAAGAGGATGGCGATCTTCAGAGCCTCGTAAATATTGAGGAAGTCTCCCCCATCTCACGTGCTGATCTTTTTATATTTTGCTTCTTTTAGAGATTTTTGCATATTTACTCTTGTAATTTGCACAATATTCTTTCTTGTAGGTGTGACAATGATACGTGTAGCAGTACTGAACACTAAGGGGGAAAATAATCATCAACAATGCTGCGAACTCCATGCTGCATGGTTGTCTAACTGCAGACTCCAGAAAAAGGACAACAGGCTTCCTTGTATTAGGTTGATTTTTAGAAAGTATCATTTACTAGATGCACATTTCACAGCTTCTATGAACTCATCTTGTTACATATACAGGTGGCACCCTGTATTGCTCCATCTCCCATACAAAATCTGTGTGCAAGATTCTCTTTTTCTTTAATTATACCAAAATCTTTTAAATTCACCATGATATCATATCTGTAGGCTACCTAAATTTTTCCACTTTCCTACTATTATATCCTTCCTTTAATCTTCCTTGCATTTTCTACCGCATCCATCCATATATCTTATGCACCATACGAAGATCAGAATCATCTCCTTCTTACACAGTTCTTGCATGCCATTTCCCCCCCGCCTTTCAAACCAGAACCTCAAATTTATTAATTCCACGTCGCCATGCACCTGGACTCTCTATGATAGTTTCTTTGAGTCTACATCATAGTCCCAAGGCACAAGTTCTCCCTACTCCACCCCTCCCCACCCTAAAACATCATTCTTCATTTTCCTCTGTGCTCTGTATTTGTGCTCAAGATTCTGCATGCCCTCCCTCTCTCACCACTCTCTCTTTTTTTCCCCCCTCCTGCATTATAACTGCATGCCTCCCTTCCTCTCTGGAAAGTAAATTATTCACAGGATCAACAGCACAAACCTGTTCCTTAATCTACAGTCAAATATAGAATATAAAATTAAAAGGCTGGCTGTTCTCAGAGTAGAGGACTTTGTGTATTCGTTACTTTCTTTCAGCATCCTCTGAAAAATTTGAAGAACTTTATATTCAGTAAACATATATATAATTACATACAAAACTAGACAATCAAGTTACAGCTATAGGAGCTACTTCCTTTAAACAGAAGTCTAGAGACACTGATGCTATAAAGGGATCACACGTCTTGGAAAGCGTTACTGGTTGCCTGTACTTACATTTTCAAGAAATAAATCAAAGGTAGAAATATCTGTTCTGAGAAAACAGCAACTAGAAGGTCAAGTACTTGTCCCTGCAAGTATATAAGCTTTATTTGTGAAAAAATCCTTCCCATAAGTAACATAAGTTCCCATAAGTAACAGAGTGTTGAGCCTCCACTAGAAGGCCAAACACTACTTCCAGGAGGGTTCAATTAACAGTTATTCATTTGACACCATCACTATCATCATTTCTTTTATCAGCTTACAAGAACATCTGATCCTTCCATTTTTATCTTGTTCTCCAAGATCTGTTGTTAAAGTTGTGCAACACTGACAGGACACTATTATTTTTATAATTTTTCAAGATACTGTGGGAATTCTTTAATAGCTATCCTTGAAAACAAAAAGGCTTCACGAACATCAAATACAGGTACTGAAAATTGTTTCTGAAGACTTTTTCTAAGACATCTTTCAGATAGGACAAGAAAGAGAACATACCTCAAATGAAATATTTGAAAGTGTAAAAATACCGTTTTCTAAGCTCAGCTTGTACACCAGCACTTTTCTAGCTATCGAGACTCCAAGCACAAGATGACACCATGCTGAACGATGCGAATGTAAGTGATTTAAGAAAAACTTTTTAAAGGTAGATGAATCTGAGTATCTTTTACTGAATCAGAGTCTAAGATACTAGTGGTAACAATGTAATAAGGCAGCTAGACAAGGTAAACACTAGACAAAAAAAAAAAAAAAAACACATTAATGTTAGCAATTGTTCTCTACAAGCTTAGCTCATCCTGCAAGTACAGGTATGGACCAGAATAACAAGCCTGTATAGAAATCATTGTTTATCTTTTCCTTGAAATAAAGAGTTTGTTTAAAATAGGTAGTGCAGTGAGTGTTTCAAGCTTTTTGTTGACATCTTTGCACTTGCATGAAAATACAGAATCACTGATTTAGGATCACTGACAATTAATTGGGAAAGCATTTCCAGGAAATAAACAGGTATGTTCTTGCATTATTTTACACTACTTTCTAACCATTTAGAAATGCCAGCAACAATCTAGCCTAGTATCTTGTCTTACCTGGTATAGCCATTTTGGCCCAGCCCAATTAATAAAGTAATCCAGCACTACACCCCTTCCTCCTTCTGAAAGCCTCAGGTATTTTTTGTAAGATTTTAGCCTAATGAACTCCAAAAAACTGAAAAAGGAACCAGACGAGATGATGAATGACAAGATATCTAAATTTTAAGCATATCTAACGTTCTGTGACATTGCCTGCCAAAATTCGTATTTCAATAAACAAGACTGTTAGAGGGTTTTGGTTTTAATTTGTTTTTGTAACACGTGGTCTTCTCCTTTTTCCCCCACAGCAATGACAGAAATCCAATTTTGTTCGCAGATCTCTATTAATTTAATAGACACTCTTATTTCCCTAATAGGTAAGAAAACCCTAAGGCCTCTGGCAGCTTCTGGCTGACGCCATAGCTAATTCCACACCCCTTTTTTTGACAGGATCGACGGCAGACTAAGCTGCCGCTGCCTTCTCTACAAACTCACACAGCGTCAACGGCCTCCTGCCGAGGTCCGAGGCGCAGGCACAAGCCCGGCTATCCCAAGCTGGGCAGCGCAGCGCGGGGCGAGCAAAGGCAAGCCCCCTCAAGGCAGCCCTAGCCGCAGGGCAGCACGTTTACGCGGGCGGGCGGGCGAGGCAGCCATTCCCGCCAGCCGCGCCGCGCATCACGACCATTTCCTGCTCCCCTCCGGCAGCTAACGCAGCCCCAGCGGCGCAGGCACACGGCGCCCGGCCGCGCCAGGCTGCCGCTCCCGCTTGCTCCGCGGTTCTCCTCCCTCCTCCGCCCTCCCGGCCGCCGCCCCCCGCAGAGCCCCGGCCCCGCTCTCACCTCTCTGCAGCAGCAGCTTCACCTCGCCGTTCTCCTCGCGGCCGGCCGCGCTCAGGCCCCCGCCGCCATCGCCGGCTGCTGCCGCCACGGGCGCCGCTCCGTGCTTCTTCCTCTCCTTGTCGCGCTTCTCCTTGGGCCTCTTCGGCTTGGTGCTCCCGGCGGCGGCCGCGACGAGGCCGCCGCCTCCCGCCTCGACAGCCAGGGCCAGGCGGTGCCTGTGGTGGCGGTGCTGGTGCTGCTGGTAGGAAGAGGAGGGGGAGGCGGACGACGGCAGCAGCACGGCGGGCGACAGCAGCTTCCGGGGCAGCTGAGGGGGGAAGGCGAAGCCCCCCGCGCCCCCCGCGGGGCCGGGGGGCAGCGCGGGGAAGCCCCAGGCCGCGGGGGCGCCGTAGCTGGGCACCACGGCGGGGAGCGGTGGCGGCTGCTTGCCGCTCCCGCCACCACCGCCCCCTTCACCGTTGACGCGCTTAGCGCCCTTCAGGCTCCTCTCGTCAGCTCCCCTCATTTTCTTCGCGGCTGGCTGGGACCCACGGGAGGCCTTCGCATCCGGAGCCGGCCTGGCGCCGAACGGCTCCTGCTCCGGCGACGCCGCGCCACGAACCGGACTCGGGGGCTCCGCCATTTTGGGCTCCTGCTTCTATTTACTCTCAGCTCGGCTCAACCGACAGAACCGGGAGGGGCGGGGGGGGCGCCACGGCCTCGCCCAATGGGCTGGGGGCTCGCCGGAGAGACAAGGCGCTCGGCCAATCGCAGGAGGAGGAGGGGGCGGGTCCTCGGGGGATTGGGGGCGGCGGGCTCGGCTGAGTGCGCAGTTGGAGAGCGGGGGGAGGGAGCGTCTGTCAGGGCGAGCGCAGCTGCCGAGGGCGGGCACGGCGAGGCGGGACGGCGGGCGCCGGAGCGGGCCGGGCCGGGCCGGGGCGCGCGGCGGGAGGGCCCCTGGCGCCCAGCCCGCGCCGCCAGGCAGCCGCGGGGTGGGGAAGGGAGGCGGGCAGCCGCTCGCGAGATGGCGGGCGGGGCCGGGGCCGGGGCCCGGGCCCGAGGGGCCGCCGCCCGCGGAGCCGCTTCTCCGGGCGGCGGTGGCGCAGTACGGCAGCTGGTGGAGGTGCGGGCGCGCCGGGCGCTGTTTTCCCTCTAATTCTTGGGGCTTTGGGGCTCCTTCCTGGCGCTGTTCGCTGCGAGGACGGCTGAGGGTAATCCTTGCAGCCCCTCAGCCAGCACCTGCTTCCACTAGCTGCGCTTGGGAAAGGTTTTTGTTCAAAAATAAGGGAAGTTCGGAGTGGGGCATGTCCTAGGGGATTGTGCTGACAGGAGCCTGGGAGGTTATGTCGTCTCTTGAGCAAGAGCCACCACAGCGCTCAGGGTAAGCCTTCAGTCCTGATGCTGCAAGGATTTGTTTTCATAGACGCTTTGTGTAGAAAACTGAGGCTGCAGCAGCACGCCTGGTTCAGCCCGTTTCCCGTGTGCTCCCCATGTAGCAGAGGAAGCGAGCTTAAAAGCTGGACTCACCTGTGGGCCTGGTTTGATGAAGGCAAATATCAGTGCCTGCTGCTCTGTGATGCGCCATCTCGCCAGCGTATTCAGCTGTCAGGTGCCGGCAAGATCGCTGACGTCCAGCCGTTATTGCTTGGGTAAGGAGACTGCAGTTCTGCTTCCTTCAAGGCAAAAGGCAGCATAGCCCTGAAGACAGGAGTCACGGATAGGAGGCCCTTACTGCTGCCTTTGGCAACCAGGGCTGAGAGCTGCTGCTCAGGTGCAGTCTACTGAAATTCTCCCAAACCATGTTGTATGCAGGGAGCAGTCACAGAAATGAACAAAAAGATAAGCGTGGTCCGTGGAGTTTTTCCGTTGCCAGGCTGCTGTGCAGGTCAATCTTGTCAATCCTTGTCATAAGAGAAGGAACAAATTAACTACCAAGTTGACTATATCTGCCAGACTGCTGCCCAGATGAAGCTGCTTTGTGATGTCTTTGGGAGGGTGAAGTTTCTGATGTTTGCGATTTTGGTTGATTGGGTAGGTTTGGGGTTTTTGTTGTTGTTTTGTTTCATTCTTCACATTCTACTTTCATTTGAACTGCAGCTGATTAGCCTTAGACTAAATTTGCTCCTAGCACTGTGCACCTCCTCTTTTTTGATCAGTCATAAGCCAGGATGAATACAGTTGAACATTCATCTCAGAATAAATACTTTATATCCTGTCAGCTCTGTTACAGGTAGTGTTCTTCCTCTGATTCTAGTTTCACTGCTGTAATTAATAATGGATCCTCAAACTATGTTTCTGGATCTGATGGTGGGAGACACGGCATCTATCAAAGCACAGAAAAAAACATTTCATGACATATTTGAGCACGATTCACTTAACATCCAATCCAAGCGGAAGAACAGCTACAAGGTAAAAAGCTACCTGTATTTGCTGGCATAACTAGGCTAGGCCTAAAACTGAGAAGGTCATCTCTAGCTCCCTCACAGATTTACTACCTGCGTAAATCAGAAAGAACAACCTATGCATTTTAATATTTCTAAAACAAGGAATTTTAGATACTTCATGCTACTCCAGCACTTAGCAGGTTTTAAAAACAGGTTAATCTTACTTCCCTGCTGGTACTGATACCAAATGAACGGTATGTTCAATCCATTCAATAAATTTATACTTAGGATTAGATAATATATTTTTCACACTCTCATCTTTAGGAACTCTCAACAGTAGAAAAACAGCGTTTCCCAGTCCAGTTCTAGTTAGGAACTTTACTGTAGCTCTTCAGCTAGAGTAAATGCTAGGTTGTGCTTTTGGACCAAGGAAATTGGCAGAATAGCCAGAGTATTTCTGCAAAGTGTAGCTTAGCACTCAGTAGTAATTCCATCAGGACATATCATTGTCAAATCCCCTTATAGTCTGGAACAAGCACAAGCTGTCAGCGTAGCATTGTGGCTGGCAGAGACCGTCACCAAATAGAGTCCTGTGATCTGCTGAGCTCCATGGATCAAGCTCTCAGGACTATATTGGCCACAACCCTTGTGAAATACCAAAGTCACCTAAAAGCGCAAGATTATGTTTCTGCTGAAGGCTTGTTCCATGCACAACCTTTTCAAGATTTATTAGGCTAATTATGTATGCAAATATCTGAATACTTCTGAATGTACACTTAACACTAATGCAATTAATAGTTAAGACAAATGAAATCATATTTCTAAACTTCTAGTCTTTCTAGACTTGTTAGATTTCTAAATCAAAAATAAAGCATGGAATCATAATGAAAGACAAATGTTAAAACACATGTAAAGACAAAATTGGTGTAAGTATGGGGGAAGTCAGGGCTGAGATTTTAAAGGTGACACCTAAAGTAATAAATGTACAGCAAAATTTAACAGTAGACAGTATGCTACTAAACTTCAGTCAAACTATTAGGGGTTTTTGCTTTTCAAAGTAGCATACTATGCTTGTAAGATTAAGCCAAGTTTTTATTAGTTCATTCTTTAGAAAATTCAGAAGTAAAGCAAGGTGAAATAGTACCCTATTATGTATAATTATTGTTTGTTGGAGGGTAGCATGACTAATGTTTGGAGGTTTTGCTATCTCATACCCATTTGTCGGCAAGGTAAATTATACGATGCTTGGAATTCTGAAGCTAGTTCTGGGTTTAAGTTCTCACAATCCTACTGCCAACTGGCTGCTAGCCTGGCAAGTGCTGTGTTCACACTACAGAATTAGGTGTTGTTCCTGTCGCTTATTTTGTCGTTGATCACATGGATACATTAAATTGCTAAGCCATACTCATGGTGAACCTTCATTCTAAAATATTTAAGCCAAATTTCAATGCCTCTTCCTTTGAACTTCTTTTTACTTTAATTGTACTTTGTGTGCTCACACATACACAACAACCAGACTCTTCTGAGCAAGAGACTGTCAAAGTGACAAACAAAAAATGCTTCAGAATAAGAAGTAGTTTTGGAGGGAAAAAAAAAAAGGAGCTAAGGGGTAAATACAAACCATTTTGAAGGAGAGAGAAGGCTGAGTGATTATGCTGTCCTTAGTAGTACATTAAAAAGAGAACATTAAATTCAATACTACATGCAATATTTTACTTCACTGGAAATCCAAAAGCAGTACAAAGCTCTGAAAGAGCCGTACCTCAAACACAAGACTGTACAGAATACAAGTTAAAATCACAAATTTGTTCTGTCTTTAAGAGAAAAAAGCAGAATATATATGCTTATAATAAAACAATGCAACCTAGAGAAACACTATAAAAAATGTTGCCCCCAAAACCAAACTATTACAGAGAAATATAGCAGTATCTCATGTTGTAACTCCATTCCTCCACAGTGGCTGCACAGAGATTGATGAACTCATTGAGTCTCGTGGAAATCAATCATTTGTGGAATGACTGCAGCAAGATAGAGAATCCATGAATACAGAAACAGTGGAAGCTTACCTGTCTTGGAAGAAGAATTTAATCTGATTATGGAAACTGTGGTTTTTTCTATAATTTTATATGCACTTAAGGAAATCTGTGAACATTTTCTAGGCTATGAAAATCTAAAAGACCAAAACCAAGAAGGTAAAAATGCCAGATATATTAGTCCAAATGTCCAACATACATTAAAGAAAAGCTTACCAGAATTTTGGCCTACTTATTATAAAAGGGTTGTAATTTTAGTTAGAAAAATTATGAAGTATTGAATACTGATATTAATAATCAAAATATTTATTTAATTTTGTTTTAAGAACTATGGAAATACTTCTAATGATTGCAACTTCTAAGCAGGTTAGTGTATATGTATATATTTTAAAAAATTGTCAAATTTCAGACATAGCATATAATACGTAAAAAAACAGGTAAGTGGTCTTTTAATAAGATCTGATCATATTAAATTGGGGGTTTTTTTGATGCTCTTAACTACCTAGCAAGGTGATGCTCCAGAGCCTTACTGATGTCAACAAGTAAAAATATAATATCCAGAAACATTGCTTAATCTCTTCATAGTTTCAACAGTTTGATTCCTATCCACTGATTTCCTTGGTTTGGCATCTGTTCAGTTTCTAATTTATACATACAAATACTTGTGCCAAAAATAAATTTAAAACATTTGATAACACTTAGATATATTTGTACTGGATTTTGTCTGCAAAATTTACTAAATGTAACTTTTACTGTTATTAATTTTTCCTACAATTCATTACTAGTAAATTTATTCACTTTTGGAAATGAGTTGAAAAAAAACAGCCTTTTGTGCGTAAGATTGTATTTACAAATACATTTTCACCATGTAAAAATGGGATTTATTAAAAAAAATCGGAAAAGCTTCATTTTTAAGTCAAAGTTTTCAGCTTCCTCCACACACAACTTGTATTTAACATGTGGAATGCCTTAGATCCTGTATTTCTCTTCTGAAGTATAATAATCACAGCAATGGAGCAAACTTGAAAAAAAGTAACACACACAAACAATATTTTCTTGCACCTAAAAAGATCACTTGCTTTGCTTTTTTTAAGCATTCAAATATTTAAACTCTTTGAAACATCCATTGGATTTTTCAATATAATAGGAACATAATTAATGATTAAAGCATAAGCATGGAAACAGCAGGCTGCAAGTCAAGCAAATCTCTATTTCCTTGAATTCAGAAAAAAAAACACTGAAAAAAAGCCTTACCCAATTTACTGTCCTTCATCCATAAATGTTTATTTTTTGAAATTAATTTTCTGCATGTGAAGTTGCTGTGGCATGAATGAAGCTGCAGGTTTATGACTTTGGAGTTTTTATAGATTAATATACTGCTCATTAGCATTAATATCAAGATATTACCCTAATCTTCTGGTCTGCATGGATAGTTACACCGATAGTATTTTTTTTTCATTTTCCTTAAGATCACTACCACAATAGTTACCTCCACTTAAATCATTTCAGGGTCAGACCACGTTAGGATTTATTCGTCAAATCCTACCGTACTTATTTTAAAAAAACAACACAGAATCTAAATCTTCTTGCTGCTAGAGCAAGACTGTGGTTGGCCCATCCTTAGTTGTTGGTTTGTTTTGTTTTTTTTTTTAAAAAAGGCAGTAACAAATGTTATTACAACAGGAGAATCCCTGAACTTCACAACTGAGTTTTCTCTGGTTTGTTTTGACTTTTTTGACCTTTTTTATAGCATCACTGAAGAATTTTGTGAATCCTAGTTTTCTCAAATATCCTTATATCAATGTCTGTCAATCTAATAATTCATTACTTTATCTAGACAATGAAAATACCAAGATATTTTTGAAAAAATGGGATATCTTCACAAGAGATTTTAATCCAGTTCTTTCTAATCAGTCTGTTAATTAGAAAACATCCTTATAATTTCTAGTCAGTTGCATATGCCTACATAACCTACAATCTCTTCCTTAAATTCTATTTTAAACTTCTCTATTGTAGATTTTCCAGCCTTCTCATGTATCGAGTATTATTCAAGTACAGTATAGGACACAAATCCCAGTTCTTCAGTTACTAGTCTGTTTTGCCATATACTCTAAACATATTTGTCTTATTTCTTCCTATATACATATATTTGTTTAAGAATTCATTTACACAGTAACCATTAAATATGCAAAGAAATAGATTCAGATAGTCTGAAGACAACACTGCAATCATTGTATTTATTCTTTCATATTTGCTACCTCTTGAATTTAAGAGCGTCTTGCTAATTCAAGGCTGCCCGTAGAATTCAGGTGGAATTAGGCCAGCTGATCTTGGCCAAGCTGTGCGTAGGTAAGGATTATAATGTGTTTCCCTATGCCAAGGACTTAATTTTTTTTAAGTAAAGGTTGGGATGTTGAGGGGAGGATAGGGGGACAGGCAAGAATACTTAATTTTAAAAGCTCAAATACAAACAAATGCGAAAAAAAAAAGCATTCTTGATAAAAAAAGCAGGAGATACATTGCATGAGAAAGAAAATTAGGTTTATAGCATTTAAGGCCAGAGCAAATCATTAGATCATCAACTTTTGCTTCCTTTATAATCACAGGCTCTTCACAGAAACAGTAGGCACAATCTACTGTATGTACAGGTTTCCCAGACATGTCCTCTCATTTCAGCTGCTGGTTTGGAGGGAAAAAAAAAAAAAAGATTTTGGAATCTGTCAGAGCTTTGCAGATTAGCAGATGTAGTAAGCTCAACAAGGGACCACAGCAGAAACCATCTGTGCACGCAGAACACACACACAACTCTGAGGCACAGGAGTTGTTATGGTGTGCAGAATATGGAGATTATTCTTCCATGCACCAAAAGCCCAACGTGCTCTGAGCCCGTAAGACCATAGGTACTGCCAAATCCAACTACCTGCGCACACGCAATCTTGCCAGCATATGCATATGTACCTGGGCTATCCTAAAAAGGGAAAAAACTGTGGTGACAGCCTGTGGGAATAAAAGAGAAAAGAAGAGGACATGAATTTGAATAACACTAGGAACTTGCCAGCAGCGTGTCAGAAACAAAACTTTGAAGGATTTAAGTGCGGGAGAGCTGTATATAACTGCTGGAGAAGAGAAGCATGGTTTGCAACAGTACTCTAGGCAAATTAGAGAGATGTTGAAATGCTTTGAAGCACTGGATGGAAATTAAGGTGAAATTTAAGCTTGCAAAGAATTATTTTATGAAGATGAGACAACAGAATTCTTCTGATGTGTGTTTTTCAAATGTGAATTAACCTATTCACTTTTTCCCACAAAAAAGTAATTTTATCAAAATGTGTCCATGGGAAGAGTTTCATGCATTTGCTCTTTAATAGATTAAAAAAAAAAAAAAAAAAAAAAAAAAAAAAAAAAAGTTGGGGAGATTAAGTAACATGAAGCAAATAAGACTGAAAAAGTATACAGTTTTGCAGTTTCTTTAAAAATATCACTAATAATTAACTGCAGGAGTAACTTACTAGGGATGTAGTTGATTATCAGTTGAGATCTTTAAATCTGGACTGGATATCTCATGTGAGTTCCAGGCTTGATGCAGAGACTTGCAGTGATAAAGATTCATTTTGGTTTTCAACTCTAGCCTTCTAAGAAGAGTTAAAAAGTAGGAATTTGGCAGAAACCCTATGTGCTGTGGAACAGACAAGAAATAAATTAATGCCTTGAAGTCTGTGTCTGATTTTGGCCTTTTTGCTTAGGAAAATCTTGCAGGCTTCATAGAGGTAATTTAGTGTATAAAATTAACATATCAAGAGAGCAGTCAGGGAGCAGGAGAGAAGGCAAGGAGTCCCAGGCCAAGGCTATAGGCAGGACTCGCCGTGTCTGGGCAATCCTGGTTACCTTTGCAACTTTATGCATATTTGTGTGTGCACGATGGGCTTTCAAGCTCAACTCTTTCATGAACAAAGTAGTGCTGAAATTATGACTGAATAAAGTTAGTTTATTTTATACTACAGGCATTTTTGTGCCCCTTCTTACCATTACTAAATGTTCCTCAGTTATGGCTAAACTGAATTTAAACTTTGGTGAGAAAAGCAACAGAGAGAGAAAATAGCCACTCGTGAGCAGAATGGATGCTTTATATGAGTTTAATGACAAGAAAGGAGTGTGCTAAAATGATTGAAGGCAGACGGATATATAGGGCACCAGAATAGTAATACGCTGAGAGATCTATCTTTGTCTAAATTAAATCCTATATTCCTCTCACCTGTGCCATCCAGAGCAAGAGTCCTTTGGTGACTCTTTGTAATCACTGGTCCATGATGCTATCATTTAGGAAATGAGAAAAACTGCAGCTCTAGTCGGAGTACTGTGGAAGCTGGGCTATCCTTTCTAAACACAGTTGGGGGGAAAAATGGCAACTATCAGCACTGTTGTGGTAATATTTACAGCAGTACGTAGCATTTGTTGGAAGATCAGACAGGACGGTTTCAAATCTGGAGTCAGAATCAAAAAAGCCTAAGGGGTAATAGGGCTGAAGCAGCAAGTGCTAAAGGAATTATCAGTGAAGTCACTACAGTGTCTTCTTAGTGTTACAACGCGGTATCCACGCATGGATGGGTACACAGCTCTTACATCCATCGCTGCTGTTTTCACCACTTTCAAATAAAAGTTTCTAACCTCCTTCCACCACCTCCAGTACGAGCAGAATTGTAGCAGGAGCCTGAGCTGGAACCGGGGAAGGTGATTTGGAGCCAGATGTTCGCAAGCAGGGAAGACCACTCAGGCTGAAGCACGTCAGGGTGCTTTCCCTGAGGAAGAGACAGTACCTAATCATCTAGAAATTGTGTCCAAACAGGCACTGCAATCATGGCTCTGCTTTTTACCATCCTTTCAGGAAAATACTGCATCAGCCTTGCTGCAGTTGTGAAAGCTTTAAGGTAGCGCACCCCTCTGAAGAAACAAAACCAGGGAAGGCTGCTGTGCGGAAGGGTAGTACTTAAAAATAACAGGTTAGCATCAGTCAACTCCAGCTGAACCTCAAAAAATAAGAAAAAAAGTCCATTCTTGAGAGTTACAGATTTCCCCCAAACTAAAGCCTGTAAGAATGCTCGTTAACTAACGAGCAGTTCCCGCTAGCTACGCGTACCTGGTTTTACTGTCAGAGTTTAGGTCAGCAGCGGAAGAGATGCATTGAATTACAGACTGAAACCCCATCTCAGCCACGAGGAGCAAAGGGAGCGGAGTGGCCGATCGGAGGCGTTCTGCCGTTTAGAAGGGCACGAGGGTACAGAAGAGGTATACACTGCTGGCCAAACTCGCATGCGTTTAGAGTGGAATAGATAAAGGCAGCTCTCAAAAACAACTGGTTTGAACAGTCATTTCTTCCCTCTAACACTTTTTTGCAATGAGAACTGATGTATTTCTCAATAGGTTGCTATAGTTCCGTTTTAAAACTGAAATTCAGCTCCATTTCCTGATGATTCTTGTCCTCCTATCTCTGGTCATTTAGTATCTATGCTTTTTAAGAAACAGTTCTTTGGAGTACTTTTGGTTGTATGAAATTCAAATTTTGTGTCTTAGAGACTGGCACTTGTTTGTAGATTAACTACTAGTTAATCTTTCACTGCTCACTTCAGGTTTTCACTCATGTAAGCAACAAACTTAAAAAATACAGTAAATAGCTTCCTGTTTATTTGTATTTTTTGTTCCACATTAGTAGCAGCAGCTCTTCAGATCAGTTGCCCTGGTAATTCTGCAACACAGTTATTCAAGATAAATTGTTGCAGGTAAAAACACATTTGCCTTAACATCATTTGGATTTTCTCTGATGTAGCAACATAATTGGTAGATAATTGTACCTGAAGTCTCTAGACCATGGAATTAGAAAAGCAGCTCATGGAGACTTCAGGCTAGCAAGATCTTGTAGTTCTCAAAAGAACATAGTTTCATTAAATAAGGGCACCCAGAATTTAAAATATCTGCGCTGGACTTTAGAACCCGGTCATGCTGGAGTGAGTAACGCTGCTGTAACTCCGATGCATCTCTATCAAAGCTTGAGCCCCGCCTTGGACATGGCAATCACCTGGCTCCTCCCGGCCTGTTCACGTGAAACGGCAGTTGTGGCGTACGTTGCTACTTGCACGGTCTTGCCCTGGCTTAGAAGCCGGACCGCGAAGCCTCCGTGACGGACAGCCCCAGATCCCAGGAAACGCGCGGAAGAGATTCGTCACCTCACTGCAGAGCTGCTCCGAGCAAAGCTCCCCCGCGCCGCTTCGGTTGCAGCTGTCGGGAACGAGGGGAAGGAGAGGAGAGGAGAGGAGAGGGACGCAAGCGGACGACTCCTTCCCGCGTGAAGGGGGCCTTATCACGGAAAGGAGAGACAGGGCTTGCTTCAGTAATCCCTGTAAACACTATTGAGATAAAAATTGACTTTGGCTAGCTTTCTGAGCAAAGTAACTGAAGTGCATCCCGAGTTCGCAAGAAGTCGTGGACTCCGGTGTCCTTTTCCAGAATCTTACAGCTACCTGTATTTTGGTCATTAACGGAGTGGGTATTTGCTTCGTTGTTTTGAATATTAAATTAGGTAGACACAGCAACACAGTGCCGTGGTTTGTGAAAGCATTAGGAATTGTAGCAGCTGTGAGGAAGTCAGTGAATTAATTTCCTATTAGTTGTTAGCTCTTGATGACAGTACGTGCTTTCAGAGTGGGTGAAGAGAGGAGCCCTGAATTGTCCAAACGCAGATAAAACAAAGCATTCAGTTTTGTAACAAGTGCTGGTCACTTCTTAAAGAAATATCACATACGGTCTTGGGGCTGCGGATAAACCAAAGGAAGGACTGTATCTTAATAGGGCAGTAAGCCCTCCAGAAAGCACAATCTCCGGCACACAGGGTGAATCAACAGGATGAACTGCAGCCTGGAGACTAGTCAAGCAGATCAGGAAAAGAAGCTTTTTGGCTAGTATAGCCAGTCTGAAATTGTCACCAAGAGAAGGCTTTCTGTTTCTTGAGATCTGAAAGCGCTCTAACTTCCTTTCATTTTTTTGAATTAGAAAAAGAGAAAACCCTTGTTTTATGAACCAAGAGGTATTTCTACTGAAGAGTCTCAAACCAACCTTCTTGTTGTAGAATCATTGCCTGGGATTAAGTTTAGTTTTCCTAATCTGAAAATGTGAATTGGAGAAACAAGGGCAAGGCAGACTCGGAAGAGCCTTGAACAGCGGCATCACACTGTCCAAAATGCAAAGAACTAATTTGTAGAAATATTTTTGTAGAGTCTGAAAATTAGTTTCCAGAAAGAGTGGATGAAAATATTTATTTCATTGCTCTTGCCAGCATCACTGAACTTGCATTTATTTGCTGCCTAAGGACACAGAAGGGGAGAGGGCTGTTCAGCAACACTTTTCAGAATTATTAGTTGTTCCACTATTCATAAAGCATAATAAATGTTGATTTACATTATCGAAGTTATTACTTGCATCATTTCTTTCTTATCAGTGGATTACATGTTACTAAACATTTAGATAAATACATATTCATGACATGGTAATAATACCATAAAGTGCCTCTATTCAGGTGTCACTTTATGGTTTCAAAATGTACACGTGAAAACATAGTACTTTCAACTTGCCATTCTTCATTTCTCTACCTCCTTCACCCACCTCTCGGGCATTTTGAGAATCGTTTTGTCCTCATTAGGACCTAGCATAAATTCTTCTTGTGCTGTGGGGAGTAATCTCCTAGGGCCTGTTCTTGGAAAAAAAAACACTGAAAACAAAAAGAAAAAAAAAACAGCTAGTGCACAATTGTGCATTTTATACAAACTTAAACCCCACCAATTTGTTTCGAGAGGCATCTTCCTTGTATTGCATTCCTGTTACTTAACCACACCTCTTATTCTGTAGATCTTACAAAACTGGAACCTGCTTAACAAGTTCAGTTTGGTCTTTTATTACCAACAGGCAACTATAGTTTCCTCTCTCTGCTTGCTACAGTTCAGTTCTTACTACTTCTGAGCTTCACCTCCCAAGCTACACACTCCTCTTTGCACCTTTGATACATTCACTTCTTACTATGCACCTTGCAGAGATCACAACATTGTACGACAGCATTTTGGGTCAAGGGTTTTGTGCAGCAACTTTGCATTTTTAGGTGCTCACAAATTACTCTCCACAGAATTCTCTCGTGACTCAGGTTGATGACTCATTTTCTAATTAAACTTGTGCGTGTATATATGTTAAAAAACAACAACAAAAAAAAACAGACAAGTGCTTTTTCAAGAAGAGTGATGGAATGGACTGTTCTCAATGGGAGATGTAACCTTGCATTCCTGTCAGTGTTCTCAGTGATGCAGGCTATTTCTTCCCCTTTTATTTATGGGCTCCATTTTATAGCTTGCTATTGCTTTGATCTGCCAGTTTTCAGATAATGTCTAATGAGATACACGTCAGAAGTGACTAGTTTCTAACAAAATTGACAGCCTTTAAATGTTAATTTTAAATATGCTTAGATATTGCAGTAACGTGAAATTAGGCTACACAGGACCCAATTGCCTTTCATTAAAGCAAAATAATTCAGTGTTCAGTGCACAAAAGATAGAAGCTTCCTAAGAGTGAAATCCCAAAATGGGAAATGTACTGGGCAGCAATGATAACAAAATGTGCAAGTGATATTACAAAGTTCTGATCAGGCCATGCAAAAAGCATGCACAGTGAATCATGAAATAATTTGCTTTAGCAAGCAAAGGGACAACAGCTACTGCAAATAGACACCATAGGGCTTTTATCTCCCATTGCGTCATCTTCTTACCAAATTCAAGCTGTCCAGTGTTCTGGCCCTACCGATCTGAAAAGTCAATTTTCTTCCCTATGATCTCCATAACAGAATACAACTTTGTTGATCAAAGTGGGAACTTGTAGATATGAAAGACAGATCTTTCACTTCACTAGCAGGCATCTGCAGAGCTCAGTTGCACAGGAAAGCACTGAACTAACAACCCTCCTTATTAGAGCCCCAGAAGTGCAAACATTTACGTGCGTGCTTAACTCTGCGTGTGAATAGCCGCATTGAGCCTCCTATGGCTGCTTATATGCATAAGTTACTCACAGAACTGTTTGCAGGATTTAAGCCAAAATGCAAAACTAATCTCTTAACTTGGCTTCATTACAGTAAGTTCTTCATGAAGATACACTGTATTTTCAGTGGCCTACGAAGGAGAGTCGGTCTACTGGTTAAAGAAGTCAGGAGTTACAGTAACAACAATCAAGCTTCATTAATAGAGCAAAACAGAAAATGCTTTCAGCTAGGTCTCTTCAAGGGAATATATTTTATCCCAGAAGTTCAGGTTGTTTCTCTATGTGCTCCAGTCTAACAAGATTTTATTCACTCAGTAACTGTATTAAGACCAGGAATGCTAAGCTTTTGCCACATACAGACTTAGAGGTGGTAAAGTTCAGCATTTGGGACAGCTCTTGAGGGTGACTGGGGATACTGCAGTATCACAGCAGAGAAAAAAAGTGGGATTTTCCAGCTTTAACTGAGGGCCAAACACAGGACACTCAACAAACAAGTGCTTTGATTTAGTGCTTGTGCTGAAACAGTCACAAAAGTCATGTCAGAAAGAGCGTGGCCTTTAATGGAGATTATTTAAGATTATTACT